>NW_018128126.1:116938-136557 GCF_001952655.1 Monopterus albus
GAGTCTGGGCATCTTTGCTTAGACTGCTGCCCCCGCGACCCGGTCCCGGATAAGCGGAAGAAAATGGATGGATGGATGGATGGATGGATGAGAATAGTATAAATCACTGCCTCTCTTAGCCTCAGGACTTACTTGTGCATCTGCCTCTGTGGCAACCCTCTGAACTACTGATTATGAAAATGTAAACAAAACCATGACTTGTATTATTACAGTAACAAAACCTTCCTTAGAGAAGAGAGTAAGTAAAACTACAGTCATTTTAATACTAACCAATAAACTTCATTAAAAAAAGTAAAGACAAGAAAGGATTAGCAGTGTTTGACTTTAATTCTTATTTCATTTTTACCATTGACAAATATAAACTAGTCATTTAGCTACAGTAATATCTACCTAAATGGGACAGCATCATGGTGCAGTGGTTAGCACTGCTGCCTCATGACAAGAAGGTTCTGACTTCAGATCCCATCTGGGATCCTTCTGTATGGAGTTTGTTTGTTCTACCTGGGTAGTCTTTTTTTAAGGTCGATCAAGGAAATTCCAAGTCTCATATAGTGGAGCAAGGAGGATGCTGTAAAAGCCATGACACCATCCATTGTAGAAGAATTTTGTGAACTGACACGCCCCTTTATCACAAATCATTTGGTGATTGGAAGCTTCAGATGAAAGATCTAAGGAATGGACATCTCATGTGGTTAATAACATGCTTCCTCAAATCCTCTCTCCTTGCATGTTTTTCTCACATCTTACGTGGGCGTGACTTTGACACAAAAAAAGATGCAAGTGAGGGAAACAGAATGTATCCACTGTGCCTCTGTAGGTTTCCTCCGGGTGTTCTAACTTTCTCCTGCAGTCCAAAAACATGGAGGTCAGGTTGACTGGTGACTCTAACTTTTCTCTAGGTGTAAATGTGTGAGTGCTTGTCTGTCTCTATGGGTGTTTCTCAAGTCTTTTTATAAGGGTCACTGTTTCCCTCACCTGCATCTTTTCCTTGTGTCTTAGTCCTGCTAATGTAGGATGCAAGAAGAGAGGACTTGAGGAAACACATTATTAACAACATGAGAGGTCTTCTCTTCTTATTTCTCATCTGAAGCATCCAGTCAGCAGCCGATTTCTGAAAAAGTGGTGTGTCAGATCATAAAAAACTCACACAAAAGATGGTCTTGCTCATCCTCATTCATGGCTCCTCCAGCAGCCTCTTCAGTCCCTGCTCCTCAGAGCCAATATAAGAGACCTGGAACATCCTTGGTCAACCTGGAAGTCATTCCAGTCGACCAGAGACCAAAGCCGTAGGAATGATCATCCAAAAGACTCGAGAAACACCCTATGTGTCAGCCCTATGATTAACTGGTGACCTGTCCAGGGTATACCCTGCCTCTTGTTCAATGTTGGCTGGGATTGGCTTCAGCCATCCTGCAACCCGCTACAGGATAAGCAGTATAGATGATGAATGGATGGAATATCAAAAAAGAATATACATTTGTATCGCTGAGACATTGAAACTATTTGTTTAAGGTATACTATACTGGACATTTACCACCCACAGAAGTCATAAATCAAAACTTCATAATTCAGTGTAATCTCAGACAGGTTCAGTTGGTTTACATACTCTGCATGGTGAAAACATACAGCATACTCTCTGCCATGAAACAGCTAATCAATCAGTCACCAACTGATTTCTGCAGTAATTGGTCATTTTAGCTAGTTGCTTAACGAGAACACTTGGAACTGTGGTTTGGAGTTCAAGGGAATATTTAGCATTTTATTGGCTTTTTCTCCAAGAGTGAGATGAGAAAACTGGCATCACCCTCATTTCTGTGAGGTTAAATAAAAAGCTGGAGTCAGGATGTAGTTAGCCTAGCATAGCACAAAGAATGGAAGTAGGGGAAGAATCCAGGTTATGTCTGTCTAAAGTGAAACTATATACTGTACCTACCAAGAGCTCTAACAGTGTATCTTGTTTGTTAAATCTGTACATTGAAAATATAATAAGATAACAATTTAGAGGCAGGTTGGAGCTATTTATCTTATTTATTTATTTATCTATATGGGCCAAATTTCTCACCAAGTTCATGGGCAGTTGTGAAAGCAGAGGGCAAGCCATCATCCTCGATGACAGAGCAGCTTCTCTTTGGGTCACACATGGTCCCGACGTCTGCCATCCCCAGCGTATCACATGTTGTGGCCCCACAAAGATCCTGGTGACACAGAGATTTAAGTGTTACTTGTGAAAGCCATTTTCTTTTTTTCTTATAGGAAGTCTGAAAAGAATTACAGAATTAACACGCCATGAAGGCACTAATACAAAGCACATGGAACTCATCCTTGCTTATTAATGTTCCATAAATAGACTGACTCAAAGGGTCAAGGACGATAGCACCCCCAACAATTGCTCTTGATGTTTGGTTAAAGAAAAGAAGACAGGTTGGTAGGATTAGATAAGTCCCACCTGCAGCACATAGCTCAGGGTAAAGTAAAACCATGTTCAGTCCTCTGTGGTATTTTCCTTACAAGTTATTGAACTAACTCAACGGTTAATACACCTAATATACTTATAATCACTGTCAGCTGCTATAAATGTACTCACAATTGTGCAGTAATGGAAAGTACTTAAGTACAGTACATTTACTGAAGTACTGTACTTTAGTACAGTTTTGAGGTACTCGAGTATTTTCATTCTCTGCTACTTCATACTTTAACTTCTCTATATTTTAGAGGTTACGCCACTACATTTATTTTATAGATTTAGTTACTAGTTACTTTTCAGAACCAGATTAATACAAAAAATACAGTATGATTTTTAGACTTTATTGATCCTTGGTGGCAAATTCACAGTCTACCCATCAGTAATTCAAATTAAATGCATATAAGTCAGTTAAAACTAGCTCCCACTTTACCAGCTGCAACATTATTAAATGTGATGTACACAATAATGCATCGATAATTAGAATCCAATAATGATATACGTTATTGTTAATTGTGCTATTCTGCATTAGTACTTTTAATTTTCATACTTTAATTGATGCAAAAACCTTTGTACTTTTACTCAAGAAACATGCAGGACTTTTACTTGTAACAAGAACATTTTTATACTGTTATATTGCTATTTTTACTTGAGCAAGGGTTTTGAGTACTTCTTCCCCCAATGCATTTTTTCTAATTGGCAATATCTGGCCCTGTCAGACAAAGTTCAAACCCATGTTTTCACCTGAAAAAAACGTCTGCCAGCTTTTGTGTCATAGTTCTGGAATCTAATGTTATATTCTCCCATGCAGTGTGGCTTTTAGGGTGGCAATTTCAGTTGGTCAGTCCACTGCTTTGACATCTTAACAACTGTTGAATGGATTGCCAGACATTCATGGTTCCCCAGATAACCAACCTCAGTGACTTTGGCGCTTCCCTGATTTTTTTTCTAGTGCCAACAGGAAGTTGATATTTATGGTTTTGAGTGAAATGTTTTTGGATGGACTTTTGAAGTGACTGCCATGAAGTTCGTTGCAGATATTCATGCCCTCCTCAGGAAGAATTGCAATAAGTTTGGCAAGCAAATATCTTCTAATTTTGATCAGGTGAAAATTTCAATATGTCATTTCCCATCAGCCTCAGCTGTTCTTTGTGTTTTGTGTTGACAAATAAATGTTAACATTTTAACATACTAAAGCAATATGGGAACATGGTACACCTGCTAAACATCATCATGTTTTCTTTTCTTTTCTTTTCTCACTGGAACAAGTCAGTATAATTGGTATAACAGCCATGACTCACTGGTTTTCCAGGAAGACTGTGGTTTTGTTTTGTCTCAAAACTTACTAGATAGATTTTTCTGTATTTAACACATTTATTCCTGTGTGAAATGTTCTGGTCAGGGGTTATATTATTATGTTATATCAAAATGACTTTCAGGTGTAAATGTGAATACACAGTCGATACTGAACTTCTTAACCCAGTGTTATAGAGAGGCCCAGTGATGCCAGAAGCCATCTCTGCCAGCCATGAGTATCCCACACCATGTGCTTACAACCTATTACAGGTTATGTTCCAACACAGCAGCTGTGGTCATTGTGTCCCACAAAGACACCACACCTAGACTCTCCCATGTACAGTATAATTGCTCTCAGTGTAAATAAAAAATCTTTCCTGGCACTGAGATAATTCTTAACTCTTTGCAACCTTGAACTGTTTTTTCCATTTTGCTAGGCAGTGAAGGAGAGAGGTCATGAAAGCAGGCAACAACAACAACCTGGCATCTAGTCAGTGGTCACAGCTTCAGTGGTCACATGAGATCATCTGATAGCTGTGATTAGGTTGAATGCTTTAGATAGTTTCACTTTACATCAGTTTGAATGAATGAGGAGTAATTTGAATTCCTTCTAGATTTCTACAAAGGCTCCTGCGGGTGCCCTGTAGTTGAGTTGTTATGGTGTGGCATAGCACATACTTGGCAGCGCATGATGTCAGTGGTTCATTTCCAACTGCTGACACTTGTTGCAGGTTCCCTGTTACCTGTCTGTCTCGTTGTGCCTTACTAAAAAATATGGATGAAAAGCCCTCCCTAAAAAATCTTCAAGAAAATGCTCTGATCTGTGGCTGCCTCATATACAGTAGGCTGATGCCCAGTTGTTATTCCATAAAAACAGACAGAGGTGAGATCTGGCTGAGGCAGACTTATTGCAGCTGAAAGGCACTAGCACTGTGCAGTTTACATAGTGCACCAACACACTACTGAATGAATATGACAGGCTGGGGTCAGGAGGCTCCTGTATGAAGTGACATTGTATATTTGTTGTTGGACAGTGCATCGGGTCACTACAAAAAGACACTAAATGACTACAAACACAAAACAACTAGAATGAAAAACAAAATGACTGCAAAGAGACAAAAACAATTAAAAAGACACTAAAAGTGACAAAGTGAAAAGTGGCAAGC
Source organism: Monopterus albus (assembly GCF_001952655.1). NCBI lineage: Eukaryota > Metazoa > Chordata > Actinopteri > Synbranchiformes > Synbranchidae > Monopterus > Monopterus albus. The sequence continues at coordinate 121,862 of NW_018128126.1, forward strand.
ACAAAGTGACTACAATGAAACAATAACTGACCACCTAAAGACAGAGACACTGTAAAAACTAAGGGCTGCAAAATGATCCGAAAGAGACAGAACCATGCCTGTGCCCAGGGGCTCATTGTGTCATAATCCGACCATGCACATGCGCATGCTGCTGTTCTATTCTTTGCAATACCAGTGTGATACATCATCGCAGACTCCTCCCTTTCTTACCTGTTTGGTGAACAGTATAGCAGTGTCCCAGTATTCAGGGTGCTTGTCAGTATGTTTATTCAGCTTCTTCTGCCAGGAGCAGAAATTGCGCAGAGTCAGGGCTGCATTACTGGAAACCTTAGGACCCTTGTCAGCTTCATTTATCACCACAAAGCCCACCACCACTATGTTTATGGAATTGAAAATGCTGGGATGCTTGTAAAGCTTGGCAGCTACTGACATCAGGGTCAGGATGTAATGCTTCAGGTCATTCCCGTGAAATTTCACCATTGATTCATCTGCTACAACCAGGACCTCCACAAACCTAGGAATGGAGGCAAACCTTTTGGACCTCCCTAAAGTTTTCAACACAGTTTCCCTTAAGCTATAATTCTCCAGTGCATTTAAATGTTTGTATTTCTCCAGGGAAATGTTAAACCTGGTGTCAGGTGTAACTCCACACCTGCTGGTGAAATTGCCAACTGAGTGCACAGTGCGTCTCTTGCGGCGGATGACATGCATTCTGTAAAAAGAGTTTGCATATCCCGATGCAGCAAATGCGTTTTCAGTCCTGGTCTGGCTGATGAAGTACTCCATGTCCTTATAGAGGAACCCCCCGTGGAGTCCTTTGCACAGGCTGAGCGCGGCGAAGGAGTCCGGATCTGTGTTGACATCACCGGAATAGAAGCACTCCCTGAGGTCAACGGTTGCAGAGGCGTTGGATGCTGATGAGCCGCTCTCAACCGGCAAGCTGCCCAGTGCAAGGAAACTAGAATCCGGTGTGAGGTGCAGGTAAAAGTCCTGTTTGAATGCTGTTAGTCTGAAAACAGTCTGCCTTTCCCTCATCTGTTCCGCGTGCTGGTTCGGCTGCTTTTCATGCTCTTGGTGATCCACACGAACAGGTATGAAAAAATCTACCTCCATGCAATATGTTAGTTTCAAATAAAGTACGAGTTTTGTAAAAATGATCAAAGAACAAACGAGTATAGCCATCTCTGCTCCTGCTCAGGCAAGTCCACACTGTATTTCGGCTGCAGCAAGATTCATGCAGTAAAGAAGTTGTGCAAGGAGCGCCGCTTGTGGGTCCTTAGAACATTAAGCACCCACACTGATATCCAGCTTCTTTCCCATTTTACACCTTGTCCACTGTGGCCACCGACATCTCCGCGCCTTTGTGCATTAAACTCCCACTTAAACGCTTAGGATCGCTGTCAACTGAAAGCTGAGTATGCGCGCAAGAAAGCGCAAATTGTTCATGTATCTAGGCTTCTGCTGCACGTGTAACTCTTCAGATATTATGCTTGCTGTAGGCTACAGCATGTGTGACAGGAGCTGGAGCATCATCACCCTCCCACCGCCCAGACTCACTGCCAGGCGGACACTGAGCAAACATATAAGGGATAAAGGGCTACACCGAAAGATTAGTGTGGAGGTATTTGCGCCATAACTTTTAAACTTAACTTAATAAAACAAAACATTCTCCATGATTTCTCAAATAATCCCACTTTTCTTTCATTTGCCCATAAAATGTTTCACAAACCACATTGAATAATTTCAATGAATACAGAAAACACCCTCATTCATCAAAAAATAAATACTGGCATGCAAACAAACAAATACTTTCTAAGCAGAAGACGAAGATAAAAGGCAAATGCAAACCTAAAACTGGGTGAAGGGCGACAGCTGTTGGTGCGTGAAATCTACTGGGGCGTCCAGCGTCGCCGCGTTTGCACGAGTTAGTTGTGTCCTGGCGCTATCTGTCGGTTAATGCATTGAACTGCGCCTACAGGATTATTTTTTATTGTTTACTGGTATTGTTCTGGAACTAAATCATAACAAAGTTTTTTATATAGCGCCTGGCAGGACACGTATTCAGTCTTGTAATACAGCAGAAGCCTTTTAGAGAAACCCCCATGAACTTTATATTCCATGCTTCTAAAATAAGTCGTTATAATGCAGATTTATATAAAAATACTCCAAATCCGCAGAAGACTATTAAATATAATTTTGAAATTTGACTCACTTGGTTATTAATTGAACAATTTGACTGAAGAAAAAAGAAGTGTATTTGAGTCATGGTTTCATTAAATACACAAAATGAAAAGCGTTCTTTGGGTAAAGAGCACACAGGGAAACCCAGATTTGTATCCTAATAAAGCTTGGTTGCTTGATCTCAATATTCAGTGTTTTCTCAGAAAAGCCTACACACAGTGCCCTTCTCTGTCCAGCGGTGGTCTTTTGTGCTGAGATAAAGTAGACTGGCCTTGGGGTGGGGTGAGGGGGCTCCGGGCTCTGTGGGGGCCTGTCACTCACGGCTCCGAAATAACTCGAGTAGCGGACTTCCAGCTATGCATAGTAGGCTATAGATGTCCTGCCGCTGCCATATAGGTTAATAATAGGAGCGCGGCTGTCAAGCTATTTCAGAAAGGCGGTTGGTGGTGTGGGGAGAGAGGGTGTCGGCCTATTCTTATTGGAAACGTTTTATCCGCGAGTTTCACATGAGGTACGAGTGGGAGGAGAATTTCCAGCAACGGAGGATATCAAAAATAAACCCCCTCATGGCCAGGGAAGAGCAGAGAGTATAAATACCCCTGATGTGTCCAGACTGCAGCGGTGCTGGTGAGTGCTACAAGACCGACTCTGTTTGGGTAATTAGAAACTAAAACTCATACAGACCAAAATTAAGTACCCGCTACACTTTACCAAGACTGGTTTCACAGCCCTGGGTAGTCAAGTTTGAGTGGAGAAAGTGTGTGTGGATGCTAAATCTAAATTGTGCTGCTGAGTCACCAACTGCACCCACTTTTTTTTTTTTTTTTTTTTTTTGCAGAAGATGTGTTCCACTGTGTGTTTGATCTTTTTATCCGTGTGCGCATTCAAAGTGGCTCTCCTCACCCCATTTGAATCAGAGGACATTGTACCTGTTCGGATAAATGGAAGAATAAGTGGTCGCTTTTGGAAGAGAAGCGAGGAACAGCCGAGATTTGTCCTCAGTGCATTTGGCAAGGACTTGACTCTAAATCTTATACCAGATACCAGCTTTATCGCGCCTTCCTTCGCCATACAGCGCATTAAAGCTAGAGATGCTGGCGCTTTACGCAGCGCTGTAGGTGCTAAAGCTATCCTAAACGTAGATTTCCAGGAATTTATAAGTCAGACAGAGGACAGTGAAGGACAGCTGAGGAGCTGCTTTTACTCTGGAAGCGTAGATAATGATCAAAACTCTGTTGTGGCTGTCAGTTTGTGCTCCGGCATCTTTGGCTCCTTCATAGAAAGAGTATATAATTGAGCCCAAATCTAGTGGCGGCCTGCGACCACACTCTACCGAGCAGCTGCATGTCATCAAGAGGAGGACATTCACCAAAAGCCCCGGTGTTCTCCTCCTGTCTGATCACGCGGTGGAGGGGCGTCTAGTAAAGAAACACAATGGGAAGCGTTTTACGCACAGCGACAGTGACGCACAGAGGGAACCTCGCCGGAGACGCTTTGTTTCCGCGCCACGGTTCATAGAGACCCTGCTGGTAGCGGACTCAACCATGACCCACTTCTATGGAGATGAAATAAAGGTCAGACACGATGAACTCATTCTTTCCTGCATACACACTTGATAGGAGAAATTTGTTAGCAAACCCTAGTTTCATCACATTACACTGGCCCATAAATCAACTCGTGAAGATGTAGTTTTTTTCGTTTTTATTTCCCCAGCCTACCTGCTGAGTCAGGATGGCAATGCTTTGTTTTTTGTGCTACTTCATAAAAATGTTCTGGCAATGAGGGGGCTTGGGAGGACATCTCCCTGTTTTCCACAAGCTGAGAAAGTAGTCAGGGAACAGAAATGCAAGCAATGCTGAGCCACATTCCTCAGGACTTGGTCATGATTTGGCAGGAGATTCTCAGCATCATCCAGGAAAGATTCACTGAAATATCTGTTCTGTTCAGTCTTTACAAATTCATCATTTGGACCCTTCCCTGCAGCAAGTTATGTAAAACATCCAATATAATATTTGAACAGAATTTAACAGATGGCATCTTTATTAAAAATATCTCCTGAAATCATGCTCCATAACTAAAACCAGTTCTGGTTCTAACCAGAAAGACTTATTTAAACAAACAAAAATAGGAAAATCTATGATCCTGCCACAATCTGCAGCAGCCAAATTGTAGTCTGTTTGTACTTAAAAAGCTCCTCAGCTGCCAAACACAGCCTTATTCCACAGTAAGACACAGGCAACCAGGCACTATAGGGTCAGGTGGACACAGATTACACCGTAAAATTGGACTTATATAGCCTTTTCATTAGAAATTAGACAGGGTTTATTAAATTTTCATTCATGTTACTCTAGTTTTCTTTGAGCATGGACATTTTAGTAGTTTAGAGGCCCAAGGCAAAAATCAACATGTGACTCTGTGGGTGTGTTTACAGCCCATGTGGAAAATCATTCTATATAATCCCGTCTAGTAAGACTGATGGAAAATTTTACAATACACCACATGGAGCAGTCCCCCACATTCATTGTTATTTACCAGATTTCCACTAGGACACAAAAGACTGTTGTGAAAACCCTGCCCATCCCTACCTTCCATGGCAAGCTCATACCTAGTGAGCAAAACTATTCGAAGGCCCCTATTAATGTGAGCAAAATCAAAAGGGATTTTTTTCCCTGACTTTTTCACTTAAAATAAAACAACTAAACACACAATAACACTTCCAGTTTCCTGAAAGTGGTGACAAGGTTAAGGTTAAAAGACACGTGTCTAGTTTATCATTTTGAAGTTTGTATTCAGTCTATATTGTACATTATTAGTGGACTCCAACAATATCCTAAGATGTCATTAAAGACCAATTACAATACATTTGTTCCTGTCATCCCCTCTAAAGGCAGCAGCCAGTTTATTGGGTGAGGAGGAGCAAACTGTTCTTTTTGCATCTCTGCTACTACAGCAGTAGAACTGTAAGGCACACATATATATAATAATACCCAGAGGTTAAAATATTACAATAGAATGCAAAAAATATATTGTTATACAGCACCTCATACTTTAAGGGGCAGTAACATTCCTTTTTGAGTTAAATTTCCACTTTAGAAAACAGAAATTCCCTCACACATGTAAAGATGCATGCAGATGTATTTTTGAAGACAGTTTAGTCTATTTTTGGGCTATGAGTACGATTAGTTAACCACTGCCAAAGTTTTCATAATTACTGATTATCTTTTTTTAAATTGACGCATTAAACGTTTTGCTGTCATATTATATAAAAAATTATTTTGTAAAAGTCTGAACTAAAGTCATGAAACTTGCTCTTTTCATTTGCAGTTCTAATAAGAAGTGGTATGTGATAGAGCCTAACTAATACATCGACTGTACTGGCTCCTTCTAGTTTATTGCAGATATCTGCAGTACATGAAAAGGTGAAATATATGTTTTAAATCATTTAAAAATATTGTCACCATTACACAGAGCACTAACTTGCTCTTTTTAAAACATAAAATATCTTATTTAGTACATACTGTATCTTTGTTACAGTTCTTTAACAATCATTTGTAAAGTTCCTTAAAGAAAAAAATGTTTACAGATGTCGGTATGTTGAAAAACGAATACTGACCTCAAAAATCAAATTCAGTTAGACTCTCTTTTTTTGCAGGCCCAAACACAAGCACAGTACAAATCAAAAACAGATACCTGCACTGCATGACTATCGCCAGTTTGGCTTTAAGTCTGCCTTCTTTTGTCCATGCTACAGTTTGTGCTGTACCAGTCCTTGAACTGTCTAGTGAATGAAAGCTCATGCTCATGAAAGTTCTTAAATGTCTTGTCTCTTCTCCTCCACAGCACTACCTTCTGACTCTTATGTCAATAGCTACCCAGCTTTACAAGCACCCCAGCATAAAGAACTCAGTGAACATGGTGGTGGTGAAGATGCTGGTGGTGGAGGACGAGGAGATTGGCCCAGAGGTCTCCAGCAACGGAGGTGTTGCTTTGAGGAATTTTTGTTCCTGGCAGCAGCTCTTCAATCCACCGAGCCCAAGGCACCCAGAGCACTACGACACTGCCATACTGTTCACTAGAGAGGTGAGGGACCACATAAGCTGCTTTACACAGTTGCTCTGCAATAAAACATACCATATAACATTTAGTGTTGTAAATATGAGTTTAAACTTTTGAGCATTAAAGTTTAAAAGGAGCAGCTTGACAGCTTGTTTTCAGCACTTTAATCTGAAGTCTCCTTCAGTGAATGGAATTTATTCACTTGTCACACAGACTACATCAATGAAACAACAGGGACCCTGGACAAGAGATTAAATGAACACTTGAAGCTGACAACATCAGATGACTGTGAACACTAGACCAAAACCACATTGATTGTGAAAAGGTCAAAGGTCTTTGATGAGTTGAGTGATCACTGATTCACATCCCACACCAAAGCCACCATTCTTGAACAGAGGTTACCATCTTCCCCGATATATGAAATCATGTGTTATCACGTGAGTGGATTTTCATAGGCTACATGCTGACAGTTGAGCTACAGTATCTCCATGAAAAAACTTCATCTGTTGAGGAAAACTGTGAGATTTACTTAAAAATTCTGGATAAAGCTAATAAGAGGATCTTGAGTTAAATGTGCTAAAAATGTTTATGGAAATTATAAGACAGCAGTGGTCCAAGTATTGACCCCTGGGGAACACAACATTTTGTATTAAAAGAAGCAGTAGTATCATTGGATTTATTGTAGAGTTCTGGCTCCAGTATATGCTGAATGCTTATAATGTTTGGGCATGAAACTGTAGTTTAAAGCTGCACTAATGAATATTTTTATATTAACAATGGGTCAAATGCCTGTGTGTAATGTGTACACATCACAGAATTATCACCAGCTCTGCTATTCCCCTGAGCTCTACAAGGCATTTTAGGGTCTTCGGTTCATTGTTTTGGTTTACTGGCCTGCCAACTTACTGTTGGTTCAGTCTGACCGCTCTTATCAGTGTTGTTTCCAGCAGCAACAGGAACCTGTTTTTAGCAAGAAAGCTCTCATAATCTGACTTTAATCTACCTGCCAACATCAAATGCAAGACAGACAAAGATAGTAACTTAGCTGATAAATTAGGTGGGGAGCATTTATATTGTAACAGCTAAAGAGATGCATTTCTCTTGATTTGTTGGAGCACAAGACTGAGCTAAAAGGAGAGAGAATACAAAAGTTCCATTTGTGAGGTCATCAGAAACATCTCCAAATGAATGCTGACGTTTCTCTGCGTCTGCTGCAACAGTCAGTTTAGTTTGGCTAACACAGGAGCCCAGTAGTGCCCTGCCCCCAAGTGGTGAAAAGACAGAAACATGATTAATGTAGCTAAAGATAAAAACTTTGCCATTTGGACAAAATATCTTAACACTGGTGCAGCATAAGGCTTAAAGGGTGAAAGTAACCATGACAGTCATGGTTCTCTTCAGAGGGGTTTAAATTATTTAGTAAATGAAAACATCATGCAATGTTGTGAGTGTTTCATCATGTAATATTAGACTGGACAGACAGTCCACTCTTTTGTGTCTGGTAATTTTGGTCTCTATTCAGAAGGCAATACCCAGGAAGGATGAGTCATGAATTAAGCTCTGGTGGAATTTAGCCCCAGGCCCAGCTGTGATATGTAATGTAGTTGCAGAGGTGGCATACTCAACCACATTAATAAACCAAGTGTTTTGCAATAACACAAATGCATTTTAAGGCCAGTTGTGTTTAGCATGGCGGATCTTTGCTGAAAATGAGCCCCCTGCTTCAGGCCAGTTGTTGTCAGAGTACATGTTGCTCTTAAAGCAACCCAGGAGCAGATGTGTGAGATTAGAGGAAAAAAAAAAGATGATGAAACAAAGGCGAGGCAAAGAAAAGCCTTTGTAACTCTTTGGGGAGGAAAATAATGCTGATAATGGACTGGAGAAACAGAATAGGTGCTATGTTTTCCAAACAGGTGGAATGTCCGCATAGTCCATACAAATTATGCTTCAGAAATCATAGGGTTTGAGTTGTGATCGCCTTGTTTTGCTGTACTAAGTGCCTTCTTTCATCTGGTATGTGCATGTTGACAAAGTGGTAGCAGACATTAGACAAGTCATTTTTTTATTAATACATTGTTTAGCTAAGTGCAGTGGTTGTGGCTTGATTTGATGACAGGCTTGGCATTTATCCGCCTACTGAATGACGACAGCATGTAAATTTGACCCTGGGATAGAGAAGAAATGAATATAACATATGAACTTTTCAAGTCTGGCTTTGGATTTGTTCAATTGGGGAAACCATCATTCACGCGAGCCTGGTTTGTGTTTGTTTTTCCGTTTCTGCGCAGATATGCTTTGAAATGGACAAGGCAGAAGGCTCTTCATGGGTGAGCTAACTTTAGTACTGCCACAGATCAGCCCTGACATGATGATGCCGCTTTAAATGGTTAGGGCTCAAGTGTGCAGCCAGGTCGAGGTTGAAAATGTGTGCCATGTATTCCACAATCACAAGAGAAAACCGCTGTTACTACTGGCAGTTGTGAAACTCAAAACCTACACTCTCTATCATGTACTGGAAACATTTTTTGCTCATGGATTTTTATGGTCTTATAGTATATGTATGTGTTTGTGTGTATGTCTGCACAATCTGCAAATACAGTACTATGTCTTGTGCTGTAACCCATACATCTAGCTTTGTCTGTGTGTGTGTGTGTGTGTGTGTGTGTGTGTGTGTGTGTGCATGCATGAGCAGCGGATGCTGCTGTGGAACAAGGTGTACAAACTCATGCTGAGCTGTATTCAACTGCAGCGCCAAGTACAGATGGGTTTTCAATTACACTGGGCTCTGCCTTGCGGTTTTGTGGGTTGAGGTGAGGCCATGGATGCGTCACTCTCCATCCTACACTAGCAGGCATCTTCTCAAACAGGGAGAGATTCCTTACCATACTGTTTATTTTCCTACATCCAGCATCTCTACAACTGCATTTTGTGAATATGTATTTGCTTTGTTTCATGACCAAAACACCAAGCTACATGCTTTTGATTTGTTTCTTTAAAATTTCAAATAAACAACTTGATATAAATAGTCAGTGAAGGTTCACTATCCTATGTGATTAATATACACTATATTGTCAAACGTATTTGCTCACCCATCCAAATCATTGAATTCAGGTGTTCCAACCACTTCCATGGTTACAGGTGTTTATAATCAAGCACCTAGGCATGCAGACCACTCATTACAAACATTTGTGAAAGAATGGGTCACTTTCAGGAGCTCAGTGAACTCCAGTGTGATATCGTGATAGGATGCCACCTGTGCAATAAGTCCAGTCATGAAATTTCCTTGCTACTAAATATTCCACAGTCACCTGTTAGTGGTATTATAACAAAGTGGAAGTGATTGGGAACGATGGCACCTCAGCCACAAAGTGGTAGGCCACATAAAATCACAAAGCGTGGTGAGCAGATGCTGAGACGCATAGTGCACAGAGGTCGCCAACTTTCTGCAGAGTCAATAGCTACAGACCTCCAAACTTCATGTGGCCTTCAGATTAGCTCAAGAACAGTGTGTAGAGAGCTTCATGGAATGGGGTTCCATGGTCGAGCAGCTGCATCCAAGCCTTACATCACCAAGTGCAATGCAAAGCGTCGGATGCAGTGGTGTAAGGTATGCTGGACTCAAGAGCAGTGGTAGTTCTAGTGTAAAGCAAAGCGTCGGATGCAGTGGTGTAAGGCATGCTGGACTCGAGCAGAGGTAGTTCCAGTGTAAAGAACTCTCTGGTCACAAAATGTGATCTGATCTTCATCTAAGTCACAAATACACAATGTGCTTCAGCTAATGACATACAAACATTTATCATTTTTTCATGTCTATTGAAAACACCTATAGTTGAAGTCAGAAGTTTACATACACTTAGGTTAAAGTCATTAAAACTGATTTTAACCACTCCACCAATGTCATGTTAACAAACTCTCATTTTAGCAAGATGGTTAGGTGTGTACTTTATGGAGGACTTCTCGTACAACATCAGTGTCTGACCTCACAAATGCGCTTCTGGAAGAATTGCCATTAACACACTCCTAAACCTTATGGACTGCCTTCCCAGAAGAGTTGAAGCTGTTATAGCTGCAAAGGATGGGCTAATATCATATTAAACCCTATGGATTAAGAATCGGTTGTTACTGAAGTTCATTTGCATGTGAAGGCAGACGAGCGAATACTTTTGGCAATATAGTGTAAGTCACTCAGGGCTGCCCATACACTTACTGTATTTATTATTTGACTGAATAGTGTATTTAAACTTTTTTTTAACAAACACCCAGCCATTTCTAATAAATTAATACTATTCTTCCAAGAGGAATAAACCTTTGAAGGTTTTTAACAATGCTGGCTATGTATTAAACACTGGATAAAGTCTGTGTTGTTGTTTGAATACAGATTCATTTCAGAATTGGTCAACACAACTTTGATTGTGCATGGCAAGATCTTAACCTGAACTGAACTGCATGAAATAGTTGAAGTGGAACCATTACAAGAATGCATTTTTTAGTTTCAGTGGAAACTTCTGGTGTTCCAGGACAGTGAAAGTGTTTGGCAGCTGCTCTTCTTGCTGCTGCTGATTATGGCATGTCCGTGCTGCTGTGACTTATTAATGGACTGTCACTGGTATTCCACCTGCAGATACCACTTTTCACTGTCATATAGCAGTTGTGTGCTGCTGTTGTTTAAATGTCATATGGTGATTGCTAGTAATACAGTGGTTACGGAAAGTATTCAGACCCCCTTAAATTTTTCACTCTTTGTTATATTGCAGCCATATGCTAAAATCATTTAAGTTCATTTTTTTCCTCATTAATGTACACACAGCACCCCATATTGACAGAAAAACACAGAATGTTTGACATTATTGCAGATTTATTAAAAAAGAAAAACTGAAATATCACATGGTCATAAGTATTCAGACCCTTTGCTGTGACACTCATATATTTAACTTAGGTGCTGTCCATTTCTTCTGATCATCCCTGAGATGGTTCTACACCTTCATTTGAGTCCAGCGGTGTTTGATTATACTGATTGGACGTGATTAGGAAAAGCCACACACCTGTCTATATAAGACCCTACAGCTCACACTGCATGTCAGAGCAAATGAGAATCATGAGGTCAAAGGAACTGCCTGAAGAGCTCACAGACAGAATTGTGGCAAGGCACAGATCTGGCCAAGGTTACAAAAAAATTTCTGCTGCACTTAAGGTTCCAAAGAGCACAGTGGCCTCCATAATCCTTAAATGGAAGACGTTTGGGACGACCAGAACCCTTCCTAGAGCTGGCCGTCCGGCCAAACTGAGCTATCGGGGGAGAAGAGCCTTGGTGAGAGAGGTACAGAAGAACCCAAAGATGACTGTGGCTGAGCTCCAGAGATGCAGTCGGGAGATGGGAGAAAGTTGGAAAAAGTCACCCATCACTGCAGCCCTCCACCAGGCGGGGCTTTAGGGCAGAGTGCCCCGACAGAAGCCTCTCCTCAGTGCAAGACACATGAAAGCCCACATGGAGTTTGCTAAAAAACACCTGAAGGACTCCAAGATGGTGAGAAATAAGATTCTCTGGTCTGATGAGACCAAGATAGAACTTTTTGGCCTTAATTCTAAGCGGTATGTGTGGAGAAAACCAGGCACTGCTCATCACCTGTCCAATACAGTCCCAACAGTGAAGCATGGTGGTGGCAGCATCATGCTATGGGGGTGTTTTTCAGCTGCAGGGACAGGACGACTGGTTGCAATCGAGGGAAGGATGAATGCGGCCAAGTACAGGGATATCCTGGACGAAAACCTTCTCCAGAGTGCTCAGGACCTCAGACTGGGCCAAAGGTTCACCTTCCAACAAGACAATGACCCTAAGCACACAGCTAAAATAACGAAGGAGTGGCTTCACAACAACTCCGTGACTGTTCTTGAATGGCCCAGCCAGAGCCCTGACTTAAACCCAATTGAGCATCTCTGGAGAGACCTGAAAATGGCTGTCCACCAACGTTTACCATCCAACCTGACAGATTCAGTGTTTTTCTGTCAATATGGGGTGCTGTGTGTACATTAATGAGGAAAAAATGAACTTAAATGATTTTAGCATATGGCTGCAATATAACAAAGAGTGAAAAATTTAAGGGGGTCTGAATACTTTCCGTACCCACTGTATATCACTTTGACCGGTAGTAGGGTTAGCATTAGAGTCCAAAATTCCACTTCCCTTAGAAGTGTATGTCATTTACTGGAAGATGGCAACTCATTATAGGCTTTAGAGTGCTTTTTGACCACTTTCTGATTCTTAGCATTATTTTGTTTACATATTTTTTTTTAAAGGATACTTTATCATAATAAGATCTGAGACCCCAACACACACACACACACACACACACACACACACACACACATTTAATTATAAATATTTTGCAAGCTTCATTAAGCTTTCCATATTGGCATCAGTCTTTAAAATCTCACATCATCATCATAACATTAGCGATTCAGTTTCAGTGTTTGCTGTGTTTGTGCTGCAGGACATCTGCGGACAGAAGAGCTGTGACACACTGGGCGTGGCCGATGTCGGGACGATGTGCGATCCGAAGAGAAGCTGTTCAGTTATTGAGGATAACGGCCTACAAGCAGCTTTCACAGCTGCACACGAGCTCGGTTAGGTCACATTTATTGTCATATGGGTGGGCTGGTATAGACACTGGTTTGTAAAGCACTTCTGAAATGTAGTGTAATAAAGATGTTCTGTAGCTTTAAAGTCATTTTCAGTTATGAATAACCACAATGCAAATGCCACATTCTTAATATCACATCCTCTCATACTGCAGGTCATGTGCTGAGTATGCCTCATGATGACTCCAAGACCTGTGAGAGGCTGTTTGGAGATCTGGGAGGACATTACCTTATGGCTCCTCTTTTTGTCAGCCTCAACAAGACGGCACCGTGGTCTCCCTGCAGCGCTCTCTACATCACTGAGTTCTTTGACAACGGACATGGTAGGAAATATTTCAGCTCACCTCAGCATGTTAAAAAATGACACAGTAAGTAATTAGAAATGACGCAGCCCCGTAGAGATCTTCTGGATGTAGTGCAATGCAAAGCGTCTGTGGCCCTCTGCCATGACACTGTGGCCCTGTGGTTAGTCCTGATTCAGACATGAATAAAACATACTGGTTTTCCTCTCACACTGTAACTATGACTTTCCTGCTCAAACATGTCAATCCCTTGAAACTGTGGGCTGTATGGACATTTTATCTGCTTTGTCTTCTTCTTCTCACTTGCTTCTTTTCTCTTTCTTTCTCTTTGCCTTTTGTCCGTTGCTCCCTCTCCACACCTTGTGTTGTGCATCATGTAATGTTTGTATCTTAGACCTATCAGTGAACCTTTTTTTCCATTGAGTCATACTATGGATTTCTTCCTTCTTCCACCTCCTCAGCCAAAAGCAACAGCTGGCATCAGCAAAATATGTTCTTTATCAGTTGGAAAATGCCTCCAACAAAAACTCATATGGCTGAGAATTTTCAGTCCCAGCTGCAGATGTCACTGACAGCTACAAAGAAAGGCTTAGTGAACGAAATAACAAAACATTAGTGGAACAGTGAATACAGTTCAGATGCCAATATTCAAAGCACTGGGATGATGTTGAGTTGAAGTTAACTTATTTATGCCACAACATGCCCTGAATAGTTTTCCACTTTTATCATGCCACACACACTGAGCAACACATTTTCAACTGTCATACTGCTGCAGAGTCTATAATCTCCATAAACCACAATATAATCAGTCTCACACAGTGATGGTTTGTTACCACAGGGGACTGCCTGCTGGATGTCCCAGAGAGTACCATTCCTTTACCAAAAGAACTTCCAGGCACCAAGTACAGCCTGGACCAACAGTGCCAGCAGATATTTGGAGAGGAGTTTATTCATTGCCCCAACACCTCTGACACTGATATATGCAGCCAGCTTTGGTGTCACGAAGATGGGACAACACAGTGCTCCACCAAGAATGGCAGCTTACCCTGGGCTGATGGCACTCCTTGTAGCCCCAATAGGACCTGTCTCCATGGAGCATGCATGTTGACCCAGGAGGTGATGCAGCCTGCGGTAAGATCTTTATATGCCTCTTCATCGGCGGCCAGAGGCATTATGTTTTTGAGTTGTCCATTAGTATGATTCTTGTGAACGTGATATGTCGGGAATACCTTGAGGGAATTTGGCACAAGTGTCCCTTTGGACTCAAGGCTAAACTGATAAGATTTTGGTACATACAGTACAGGTATGTGCCAAAAAATTTGAATATCGAGGGAAAGTCCATTTATTTCAATAATTTGTTTCAAAAAGTGAAACTTGTATGTTATATTAGTTCACTACACACAAAGTGAAATATTTCAAGCCTTTATTTGTTTCAATTTTGATGATTATGGATTAAAGACAAAAAAAACCCAAATCCAGTATTTCACAAAATTAGAATATTTCATGTGACCAATAAAAAAA
>NW_018128126.1:138596-187852 GCF_001952655.1 Monopterus albus
CTTTATCATGTGGGCTCTGCACCTCAGCTGTGTAGAATTCCAGTAATTAGCAACTGGTTTGTCAATGCACACAGCTGGGGTGCATCCCGATGATTACCTTCTCCTCCTTATTTATACCACTGACAGACGCTCCAGTTTCGCTGGAACATTAACCAAGTACCGCGTAATGTACGTAGATAGAATGCTACGCTGACAGTTTCTGTGCGTTTTGGCTTGACTCTATCACACCACTTATGCGGTTAGCAATACGTGCCTTTGTTTTCCGCGCTGACAGTTCCTGTGCTGTGGATTGCATTGTGTACACTGGTCTTTTTGTTCTTTCACCTGTCCGTCTTCATCTTCCTCCCCTTTTGGTTTTTGCGTCAGTCCCTGGCTTCCCCTGTTTGTTTCCCTCCACCATCTCTACTCTACCTGGACTTTTATATACTTGGACTTTGTTATGTTCTTTTGATACTCTGTGTTCTTTTGTAACCAGCAACCAACATGTTTTTTTTCCCTAGCACCTGGGTCTGCAAACTTGAGCCCAACCTCAGTCCTTCCTCACCCTCCTGGTGAGGGGGGCTGCCATAACATTAAAGGTCACATTTTAAAGCAAAACAGATGAGAAGTCCTGAAGTTTTTCAGCAAGTATTCCACAATTTTACAAATCAGCAAAAATCCTTCTACTAAAGAAGATCATGTGAAACAATCAAAGGTTCCAGAACAGCTATAAGATTTGTCTGATTTTTAATCAGTCAACAACTTAATACAAAATCAAATATTAGAAATCTTGTATTTCATGAAAATCTTTAACTTTCATGTCAAACTACAAAAACATCTTACAAATCTCTGTAGAATAAATACATTGGTTTAGTTAGTGGAGATAAGACCTTTTTCAGTATTGCAGCTGTCTAAGGCTTTTAGATAAATGAAAAGTACGGGATAAAGGTAAGCATTACAGCATTTTTAGAACTTAGTGAATTTAAATCCAGCTGCCTTTGGATGGATTTTTGCATTTAAAAGAACATTTATACATCCCAGTGTTTCAGTTTAGCTTGGTTGGATTGATATCTTCTCTTTGTGTATGAATCCAGACATGCTGGTAATAAGGATGTTAACTGGTCCAAACCTCTGGTAAACACACATACCGGTATACTATATATATACATAAGCATACACACACTTTCAACTTTGATTTACAACCCCAAACCAGTCAAAGTTGCGACCATATGTAAAATCAAAATTAAAACTGAAAATAGTAATTTATAAATCATCTGTGTCCTGTATTACATTGAAAACAACACAGCAGCACATTATTTGATATGATACCTCATCAGTTTTATTCTTTGTTCAAGATAAACACTCACTTCAATTCTGATGCTGCAACACATTCCAAAAAAAAGTTGGGACAGTTGCATTTCAGCACCAGTAATGAGGTAAAACAATGAAATGATTCCATGTGAAACTAATGATGTCAACATGTGACTGCATCATGATTTGGTACAAAGGTGGCATCCAGGAAAGGCTGAGTCCTTTAGGAGCAAAGATGGGCTGAGGACCCCCGGTTTGCAAATATATGTGTGAGAAAATGATTGAAATGTTTAAAGCCCATGTCCTTCAGAGAAAGATAGGAAAGGATTTGGATATGTCACCCTCTTTGGTGCAGAACATCAATAAAAGATTTGAGGAATCTGGAGGGATTTCGGTGCATAAAGGACACAAGCCTAAGCTGGATGTCCGTGCTCTCTGATCCCTCAGATGGCACATAATACGTAGTTACATCCATAAATGCTGTTTAAAACTGTACTGTGCCAAAAGGAAGCCCTATGTCAACAGTGTCCAGAAGCTCAGTCGACTGCTTTGGGCTCAGAGGCATCTGGGATGGCCCATCACACAATGGAAACATGTACTGTGGTCAGAAGAATCAGTGTTTCAGTTCTCTGTTGGAAAGAATGGATTCTGTGTGCTCTGGACCAAAGACAGAAAAGACCATCCAGACTGTTACCATCAACAAGTCCAAAAGCCAGGGTCTGTCATGGTCTGGGGTTGTGTCAGTGCCCTTGGCAAAGGTAACTTCCACTTCTGTGATGGCTCCATTAATGCTGAACAATACACAGAGGTTTTGGAGCAACATCTGCTGCCTTCAAGACGACGTCTTTTCCAGAGATTCTCGTGAATATTTCAACAAGACAATGCAAAACCTCATAGTGCCACATTACCAAGGCCTGGCTGTGGAGGAAAAGGGTGTGAGTACTGGACTGTCCTGCCTGCAGTCCCAACCTGTCCCCAAATAGAGAATGTGTGGAGCATTTTGAAATGCAAACTCCATCAACAATGACCCAGGACTGTTGCACCTTAAGACTTGTTTACAGGAAGAATGGGACAAAATGACACCTGACAGACTGAATCACCTGGTGTCCTCAGTCCCTAAACGTCTTTTAAGTGTTGTGAAAAGGAACAACAACATCACACTGTGGTAAACACTTTACTTTACTGAATGTGTTACAGTATCAGAATTGAAGCGAGTGTTTATTTTGAACATAGAATAAAATTGATGAAGTATCACATTTCAATGTGATACAGGACACAGATGGTTTACACATCACTATTTTCAGTTTAAATTTTGATTTTACATAATGTCCCTACTTTTTCAGATTTATGGTTGTAGGAAGGATGTCCTTCCTTTACTATGTTCCACAAAATGACACCTGACAGACTGAATCACCTGGTGTCCTCAGTCCCTAAACGTCTTTTAAGTGTCGTGAAAAGGAACAACAACATCACACTGTGGTAAACACTTTACTGTCCCAACTTTTTTTAGAATGTGTTGCAGCATCAGAATTGAAGTGAGTGTTTATTTTGGACAAAGAATAAAACTGATGAGGTATCACATCAAATAATGTGCTGCTGTGTTGTTTTCAATGTAATACAGGACACAGATGATTTATAAATGACTATTTTCAGGTTTAATTTAAATTTTACATACTGTCCCCACTTTATCTGATTTGAGGTTGTACAAAGCTGCAGCATGGCAAGTTCCACTAGGGGTGAGTGACACATGTGGCAGGAATGTGGGTAGAAGCAGACAGCAGGCGTGTGCCGAACATAAATACCAGATTTAGACTGGATTTGTGGCACGCCAACAAACTGCGTTGCCTCAAACCCAGAAGCCCAGACTGTGGTTTGGGCTGCACAGCTGATATTGGCTTTGGCACTTTGCTCTAACCAACTACTCTGGCAGCTCTTTTTTCCTCTTTTCTTGTATTGTGTACTGCAGGTGGTTGTAGACGGTGGCTGGAGCTCATGGGGACCATGGCAGCAGTGCTCCAGAACATGTGGAGGTGGGGTGGAGTTCTCCTACAGGGAGTGTACTGACCCCATGCCTCAGAACGGAGGGAAGTACTGTGAGGGGCAGAGGGTTCAGTACCAGTCCTGCAACACTCAACCCTGTGATAACAATGAAGGTGAGAATTAAAACTCTAAGTAAGTTTAGTCGACTATCACATAAGACAAAGAGAAAATCAACGGAGAAGGTGAACTATATTTAATATTTTTCGTTGCTAAATACTGCCTCATTCAATTTTTTTAACCAAAATAAAAAATACAAATATAAACTTAGTATTAACTTATGACATTAATATACAGTACTGTGCAAAAGTCTTAGGCCACCATTAGTTTTGTTGTTTTAGTAATGTTATGAAAAATATAGAAAATACAAAGAATATACTAGGAAATACAGGAAATATAACAAACTGGATACTCAAGATGTGGTGTTCAAGCTGTTCTAAAGAAATATGAAGAAGTGTAGAAAACCAAGAAAACTGTCAGAATCTGATGAGACGCTTCTCAGAGTTTCTTCTTTGAGAGACCAGAGGAAATCCAGCAGTGACAGGGCTCAGCATCGGGCAGCTTCATCTGGATGCCAAGTCGGTCCTTCCACAGTCCAAAGAACTTGATAGGAACGGCAGCAGCCAAGAAGCCACTTTTCCAGAAGGGGAACAGGGAGAAAAGGCTCAGATATGCAAAAGCTCACAAAGATTGAAGATCAGTGGAAAAGAGTCTTATGGAGCAATGAACTGAAGTTTGAACTCTCTGGGTCCAATCGTTGACAGTATGTGAGAAGTTGGAGAGAGGTGGATGAATGAGTGTAGGAATGAGTGTGGCAGCCTTCGGTGAAACATGGTGGAGGGTCTGTCATGGTTTCAAGACGGTCTCCCTAAAAGAATTCAAGCTGTATTAAGTACAAGCAGAGGTCACACTAAATACTGGTTTTGGACTGTAGAAGCCATTTTTGTTCTGAAAACCTTGTGCTTTTTAATTTTGTGTACATATGTCTTGTATTTTCTGGTTATATATATCTTAATAAAGAGACTGAGACAGATCCAAATGATCATTACAACCTTGCTAAAACAGCAAAACTGTGGTGGCCGAAGACTTTTGCACAGAACTGAGTATTAATTTGTATTAGCTTCAACATATTGATTGTAGGGCATATCTAAAGAAATAATGTTTTGAAAGGAAGTTAATTTACCTTGGAAAGTATTTGTTAGGGGTTATTATTTTTTCAAGAGCTCTCTCTCAGTAGATTGGCCTACATCTGTTGTGAAATTTCTGCTTTTTACACATAGGGAAGAGCTTCAGAGAGGAACAGTGTGAGAAGTACAACAGCCCCAACTATGTGGACTACAACGGCAACATGAAACAGTGGATACCAAAGTATGCTGGTGTTTCTCCCAGAGACAGATGTAAGCTGTTCTGCAGAGCCAGAGGCAGCAGTGAATTTAAGGTGTTTGAATCCAAGGTATAGTACTCAACATGAGCCATTTTGCCAACACATTATGTTCACACTACAAGTAGCATGCCCCGGTATTGATGTAATGCTTTCCAATCAAAAGAGTTTCTTCCAAACTCTGTTTAAATTTCCTATTATATTGGGTATTTAGAAAATAGTTGTGTCCTATAGCATAATAAGAACACTGAAAACAGTAGTCTGACAGAAGCATCTTAACTCTCTGTCAGCTTTCTAGCCTTTTATGGAGTTTTCAGCTACATTCCATGGCCTTCATCACTGGGTGGAGGTTACAATCAAATCTTGAACAATCACAGTGTTACCTCATTATAACCTTCATCTACTGATGTGAATTCTAACATGTGGTTTAAAGTGCTGGAAAAGGCCTTCTTCTTTTTTTTCTTCAAATGTTATTGTCACTACATCTTATAAAGGCACATGAGTTACATGCTAGGAATGAAATGGGCACACATACACACACTCAGAATAATCAGACTCTTTCTTTACACCTGTAACTACAGAATCAACGCCCACTTGTTGTGTCAATGCAGGTGATTGATGGGACAGTCTGTGGCCCTGACACTACATCGGTGTGTGTTCAAGGCCAGTGTGTGAAGGCAGGCTGTGACAAGGTGATTGGATCCAACAAGAGAGTGGATAAGTGTGGAGTGTGTGGAGGAAGTGGGCTTACCTGCAGAAAAGTCACAGGCTCCTACAACAAAGCAACGTAAGTGATATAACAAAAAAGTGTACTGACAAAATGTGACATCTGAAAACGATAAAGCCATGGATGTATAGTACACGTAGTTACAATAAAGTTCATGTTCACTGAAGTGTATGTATGTATTTACTAATCAAGCTGTGGTGAAAAGAACGGCTAGGTATTATCAGCGCATGCAAGCACAACTTAATTCAGTTGTAAGACTAGTCCAGGGCAGTGTTTAAACTGGGATTTGTGAGGATTGTGGTCCTTTGGAGTTGGGGGTCCAGTGAGGTTAAGTTGCATTATATTGTATCTCAAACTGAAGCTATCTGTCTGATGGAGAGGTCTGAACTTAAAAATGTTATGTTAGTAAATGAATTGATTGTTTTATTTATTGGTAATGAAGTGACCTTTTAAATGACTTTGAGTGAGAAACAAATCATCTCCATGAAACTCTCTGAAGTCCCAGACAATGATAAAACACAAATATACTAGTAGAGGCAGGCAATGTTTGTTTATTTATATATTTATTTTGAGTTGAATTCATGGTTCACAAAACACTGACATACCTGTCCAAGCAGAAAAACTGACTTATCTTTGCATGAAGTAACTGCACTATATATAATAACTTACAGGCTGACTATAATAAATTATGCTTTCATTATTTGAAATACTACTTGTTGCCTCATAACTTATTTACTGAAGTGATTGGTTAAGTTCTGTACTTGTGTAAAACTACAGATATTAGTGCATCTAAGCAGCAAAACTAAAAACTCCCTGTAATAAGCCACTCAACATCACATGGCACTATGGGATCTGTTTTCCTGCCAGCCTGAAATAGCGATAACGATAACATTTTCTCAGACCACCTCTTATCGCTATCGCAGGTGCATTGCAATTTTCCCGACAAGCACGCAGGCTGGGAAGCAGGAGAGCAGGGACCCAAATGTATTTTGAAGGCCACACCAACTTGCAATTAACCCTTAAATCCACAACTGATCTGTCAGAATTCACAGAGTAATTTATTGTGAAATTATCTGGGTTATGAAATATGTGTGATAATTTAGAACTATTTTAATCAAATAGCATAAGATAGTTCTCAGTATGTGGCTATAGATCTGAGCATTGTCAAACAGTGTTGGAGTGCGTCAGGATGCACCAACTGTCTTTACAGGATGCCTTTGAGGGTAATCTGCAGCTGGTGTGTGGGAATCACAGATCAGATGAACAATTAAACACAAGTGAACAAAACAACACATGAACACAGCTCATGAGTAGTGAGAAAGACCAGTTACCTTATTAGGCAGTAGGTAATGTCAGTCTGACCTCACTGTGCACTGCTGTCACTGTTAAGTACCTTTTCATCAAACAAACAAGCTTCACACAGACATGCCACCGTTACTTCCACAGGGATATATTTTGACAATTTTTCGCATTTTTTGATGGTTTGACTGAAAGCAGCTGTAGGTGGAGATAAGGTGGGTGACGCATCCACTGACTGTGTGCTCTGGTGGACTGCAACCAGTTTCACCATAAAGGCCATGATTACAACATGATTTTATGTATTATCTTTAAAGCTACAAAATATAAGGGTACATGCAAATGACTCCAAGAGCCCTGTGGATTTTGGACATCGGATGCAGCTGTGAGTAAATTATGCTGTATAATTGCTGCTGGTTATAGGATCTTTCTACCAAGCACAAACCCTAGTCAGTGATATTAGCAGACTCCTGAGTGAATATATACAGTATGCACAGTACTTCTACATAAATAGTTTTGTCATCCCAGTTTAGGATTGGAGTACATAACTGGCAGGAGAAGAAGATACAGGAAAATAATCTTTCTTCTTGTATACTTCTATATCATTACATCAGTGACATCAGTCAGTCAGGTTTTTACCCTGCTCTTTGAAAGGGATGAGAGGAGCTGGTTTGACTGGACATAACTAAAGCTAGCCCTGACTCCACCTGCTCATGATGTATTCCTCCCTTTAATAATGTATTTTGCCTCTCCTCCTCAATGCACTCGGTAACACCTGGTTGCATCTGTGATGACCAAAATTGCAAAATATTGCTGAACACAGCCGTATGCACGTTGCTCCTGGTGTTTAGATATGAGTTTAGCACTGCACTCTATTTCATCAAATTTGAGCCCCTTAACTTTAAAACAAAACAAAGTCTATATGTGATCTAAATCTACCTTTTTCCTTTTCTATACCAGCTCTGGATACAGTGACATTGTCACAATTCCCATTGGTGCCACTAACATCGACATTAAACAACGGAGCCACAGAGGAATCAAACATGATGGGAACTACTTGGCTATACAGAGAGAGAATGGCGATTACATCCTCAACGGTAACTTTTCTGTATCCACAGTGGAACAGGACATTCCTGTACTAGGTGCTGTGCTGAAATACAGCGGCTCCTCCACTACACTGGAGAGGGTCCAGAGTTTCAGGCAGCTGAAGGAGGCCATCACCGTCCAACTCCTGGCCACTGCAGGGGATGCCAACCCTCCTAAAGTCAAATATACCTTTTTCATCCCTAAAGATGTCACCTTCAATAAATCCAAGGAGAAGAAGGGATTTTCACAGTCTTTGCATATGCTCCATCCCTTTGATGCACCTGACTGGGTGCTAGGGGAGTGGTCTGAATGTTCCAAGAGCTGTAATTCCGGATGGTCCAGGAGGAATGTTGAATGCCAAGACAGTGCAGGCTTCCTTTCCAGTCAGTGCAACAAAGACCTGAAGCCCCCAGATATCAAACCTTGTGGGGATCTGCCATGCCCCATATGGCAGATGGGACCTTGGTCTGCCTGTTCACGAACTTGTGGCCAAGGGGAACGCCACCGCAGTGTCTTCTGCACAGATTACACTGGGAAGACTGTTGAGCCAGAGAAGTGTGATCCAAACAAAGTCCCAAAGCCAATCTCTGAAGAATGTCTCAACCAGGAGTGCTTATGAAGAACATGAGCTCAGAAAACTGTCTGGTTTTCATTTTACTGCACTTATCAAACATGGATGGATTACTGAACAGACATCTGGGCACATGGGGTCAGCAGACATGATGATTACCTAGAGAGACAAAATGACTATAATGAAATGCAAATAGCTACAAAGAGATGAAACATGACTACAAAGATATATAAATTACTACAAAGGGACAGAAAATGACTACAAAGAGCCACAAAATGACTAAATGGTGCAAATCACTATAAAGATAAACAAAAATAGTACAAAGAGACACAGAACAACCACACAAAGGGACATAAAATGACCACAGAGACACAAATAACTATAAATATGCACAACAAGACTACAGAGACACAAAATGACCACAAAGAAATGCAAATAGAAGCAGAGTGGCTACAAAGAATCTATGAACCATGAAGCAACACAAAGCAACTATTAAGGGATGCAAAACTCACATGACTACAAAGAGACACAAAACAACCTCAAAGAGAACCAGTGAACTTTCCTATTTTGGTTTGACTGCACTTACCAGTCATGGAGGGTTACTAAACAGACATACTGGCACAGTTTTTTGCTGGTTTCTTCACAGTATAACTGAAAAAATTCTGAATGCATTATGAAGAAATCTTTTGGAGCGTTAGGGTGTGGAATGGAACAATCCACTGCATTTTGGTGGTGATCCAGATCATCATCCCAGTCCTTGAATTATTTTAATGGCATGGGGGTGCCCTGGTGGAGGTTTGCACTCTCTGAGTGCTGTCTAGTTTGTGACAGTTTTTGTCTCTTAACTTTGGGTGTCTTGTTCCTACAGTATGTAGGAGGGGTGGGGGCCTTTTATGTGTCTGTGCCCAGGGAGCCAGTGTCTGATAATCCATCCATGTTACCAACTGGTCACTACAAGTCACACCAAGGGCATTTGCCTGAATATTGTTTTGTCAGTTTTTGTTGACATTTGACAACCACTGTTGAAATTGAAACTAATGGAAATCTACCTCATTTTTTTTAGTATGTATAGATGCTAGTTGAAGATGCTGTGTGTGTGTTTTCTCCAGAATGAGAAGCTTTCTAGTCCCACTTTAAACAGAAACTAACTTTTTGGATGAATTTTTATATAATTTGCAGCTCGTCTTTCTAAATTCTCTGTCATTTAAACTGGGACAGAACAAATGGCATGGAACCTGCTGTCAAGCACTAGCACAATGTAACGATACCTCCAGGTGTCCTCTACAGCACTCCACATCCCCACAAAGCTTTGATCGAGCCATTTACTGTACCTACTATTGAGGTATATATGTACAGTTGAGCTATTTGGATTTTAAACCTTTGTGAAACATGCTCCTGTTTGATTGCTTGTGTTTTCTACACAACAAAATGTGACTGTGATGAAGATGTCATGTTTTTATTGCTGAGCTATGGGGAAATAATTCAAAGTCATTAATCCCGACAATATTTTGGACTTAAAAATGTGCCCATCAAAGCAGATTAACTACACATGTAGAATTTATAGAAATAGATGGAATTTGAGTTTACATGCTGTGTAAAATTAGATTAGATTATATCTGTTTTTTTCTGACCACAAAAAAAGACAGATGATTTCCCTTCTACCCTATAGTTTATTTTAACCTTTTGCCAGTTGCATTACAATGCAGTTGAGAGAAACAGTGGTACAAGCAATTAACAGTTCAATAGTGTCTTTCGAAGTGTTATTAAGTTGTGATAAGCATCTATTGTTTATATGATAATAACATTAATTTTATTAATTTTCAGACTTTTATTTGTTAATGCATCATAAGAAAATGCTTCCAGTTGTTTTCTTGTATGTATATTTGATTTCTTCATTCCTGTTGTTAATTTACAGTATGTTATGAGACAAAAGAGATGGCGCATTAGGCCTATATCCCTTCAGTGAAGGATCATACTATTTTATTATTACCGCTTTTTAAGCTATTTATTTTTGTAAAGTTTTTACTTTGGACATGTACTTAACATGGCAGATGCTGCCTTTGAGATTTTTGTCTATAAAAATGGTCAAATAAACACATTTATGTCAAAACACAGTTCTTTTTTACTGATCCTTACTCCTTTTCTCTGTTGCACACAAAAGCTTCATTACTTAAGGACTTTTCTTTTGGTCCAGATTGAGGAGTACACACAACAATCATGCCACGATTAGTAGAAGCCAAACTTCAAAATGAGCCATAAATTCCAAAAAAATTGCCAAGTTTGCTGTTTTGCATTCCACTATTTTAGACCATTGTGGAACACTAAAACCCACCACTTAAGGCTAAGCTAATGGAACTTTTTTTTTTTAGATGGGTCAGCTTTTAAAAGCTGAACAAGATTTCACCGCACATCTAACAAACTGACAAACCCCTATAAATCCCACACTGAAATAACGTCTCTGTTCAGATGTCTGAAATAATGACAGCAATACAAAAATAAACAGCTGTGGTTAGGGAGGAACCTCCATTTAACAGGCAACAACAGTGACTTAATATTCTATTTTAATGTCAGTCTGTTTATACTATTCTATTTCCATCTGACTGAACTTGGTAGATGTAAAAATCATAATGGGTTGCAAAAACCGGTATGGCCATGATATCATTTACAGAATTTGGTGTGGTTTGAGTTATTGACAACAGAGAATATTAGAAAATAGAAACCTAAAAATAAGACAACACACAAGGTAAAAACTTATCATAACCACTCAAAAATCAATCATCTCATAAAAAAATATTCTATGGCAGCGTTTCAGGTGCAAAAATCAGTCAATTAAAATGTAACCTAAAATATAAAAATGTCAATACATTCACATTCTATTAAGAAATTGCATCTGTCAAAGAGGCAGGAAATAATGAATTAAATATTTACAATGATAAAACTGGAGTTTTTCTACTACAGCACATAGACACATTGCATAAAATTAGGATACCAGAAGATAAAGAGGGTGTGAGAAAGCGTGCAATATGCATTGCATGATCTATTGAGGTAGTTGTAAATGTTTTCCAAAATTCCAAAGACATAAAAAATAAAAGTATGAGAAAAATAAATTTATTTAGCACATATAGCATACTGTGCATGTTCTGACTGACAGGCCTAATGTTACAAAAGGTTATATAAACTGCATGTGAATTAATAAGCTGTAGGATACTGGGAATTTCTGAGCAGCGTTGGAGTTGTGTTGTACATGTCGGTAAATGTGAGACTTCCTGTTTCATACAGTACAGTGCATTGAGAGATGCGCGTTGCATTGTGGGGATACAAATACACCCCTGAAAGAGCAGCAGGGAGCACAAAGGAATGAAAACAGCTGCTCGAAAACTTTAAATGCCAGTCTATTGTGGTAGGAATTCATGTTAGCGTTATTTAAACTGTGAGTTTTGGCGGCTGGCAGGTTAACAACTGCCCGAGTAACGCAGGGAATGTGAGTGAGTGGAGTGGAGCGGCAGGGCGCACCGCTGTCTCTGTCTTGCTGCTTTTTGTCAACTGAGCTGTTTGCATCCTGAGGCCCAGCCGTTATCATAGGCCTTAACCCTGAGGGTAAGTTCCTTTCATGTCGTATGTTTGATAACGTTAGCCCCACGGTGCACGCCATGTATCCGGCTACTATATTTTCTAAGCACTGATAAAGGTAAAGGAAACCAACTAATAGTGCAGGGTTGTGTCGCCTAGCGCTAGCTTGGTAGCTAACGGTAGTTAGCTAATGTGCAGCAGCTGCGTCGATGTATGCAGGGTTATCCATGGTCACACTAGGAATGTGGTTTATTCGGTTTCAAAATAAATGAGCTTGAAATGCTTATTTTTGGTACTTGGTCATTAAAAAGTATGTTTTGTATATTGAAATGGTTGTGTGTATGTATTTACCAATAAACTGTAGTGGGAAATATAGAACTTAAGTATATGAACAACTTTTTGAACTGAACAGTGCATGCCAGTCTGGATGTGTGAACTAATTACGTTTTGATAATAAATACTACATATATTGTTGGTAGCATGATCAATATGTGTAGTCATTAAGATAATTTAATGACGCATATCCCAATGCACTACAGTGTTTTAGCACGAGTCTATTCGTTTTAAAAGATAAAGCGAGCTGAAAGAGAGCCTCATTTCTCGCTCGTCTTTTATTTTGACAGTTGAAGTCGGATGTTTTTCATCCCTTGGCTGACTTGTTATGTCAACTTTACACTATTAGCTACTGCTTGCTAAACTGTTGGAAACGTTTGCATGTTCATTAGACACATATCCCGCGTGCCTGACATACTTGCATTCCTAATTCTTTTTGTGTCCACTTTGACAATCTGCTGTGTGTCTGTGGTCATTTGATAATACGTGATGTAAACAGAGTACCAGGTTGGAGGCTGTGCTCTATCGCCATCATAAACGTTTTTGTGGGTAATTTTAGTAGTTCTTTTTACAGCTGTGTTTGCCTTTTTTGAAGACATTAGTGATGTCTTCAAATAGCATATATGACCCAAAGAAGAAAACAAAACAAAAAGGCTTTAGGTGTACAGGCATTGAGGTGAAACAGCAATGATCAACAAATCCTTACATTTGATAAGATGCAGGCAGGGGAAAAAAAGATTTTTTTTTTCTTGATGAAATAATCACAAAATGGCCATTGTCATTATTTTGGTTATTAAACCTACTGTTGTGGCTTTACAGTGAGGCAAGTAGGACATGCATTAGAAATTTGTGGCACAACTTCACCCACTGTTAAGGTGCACAAACAAGGAAAAAAACAAACTGGAAAGCAAAAAGTCCAGCAACACTTGCAATGTTTTGAGCAATGCTTTAGGGTTGCATGATAAATCGTTTTGTGGGTGGGATTTAGATCCCTGTGCAATATCAGTCTCACTTGACAATGATTCTGCCATGTTTGCATTAGCAGGAGATGCCTTGCATCAAACCAAGGACTACCTTTTCCTTGCTAAGTTGCATTAACCAATAGCAGGACTGTGTTACATCACCTGACGAGCTGTAGACAAGAAGACTAAATTCAAAGACAAATCCAGCATGTCTGACATTGTGAAAGAGGTTCTGTGCCATCCTGCAACTATTTTTCAAACATTGCACTGCCTGGCCTTGCACCTAGTGCCGAATAGCAATTAAAGCAGAAATAAATCACTTAGTGGTTATTAGTTGCAATTTTTGGTTAACGCAGCTTAGCAAGGAAAAGTGAGCGCTTATTCTGATACAAGGGATTTCACTGCTAAAGCAAACACGGCAGAATCATTGTCATGCGAGACTGAGATCGCACAGGGATCTAAATCATGCTTATAAAATGATTTACCCTGCAGCCCTACAATGTGTTTTGCAAGCAGCTGGACATTTTGTTTTTCATGTAGAGCAGGGGTGGCCAATTCCAGTCCTTGAGGGCCGCTGTCCTGCTTGTTTTCCAACTATCCCTGCCTGATCTGCTGCTGATTACCTGGCTCAGGTGTGTTCAGTCAGTCAGAAGCTAGAAGATACCATCTTAGATGAAAGTGGAGTGAGGAAAGATAAAGAAAGATACCAATTCACTTCATCTAAGATGGTATCTTCTAGCTTCTGACTGACTGAACACACCTGAGCCAGGTAATCAGCAGCAGATCAGGCAGGGATAGTTGGAAAACAAGCAGGACAGCGGGCCTCAAGGACTGGAATTGGCCACCCCTGTTGTAGAGCATACATTGCAATCAGTTATGTTTGAACTTCCACATGCCTTCTAAGATTTAAGGTAGTCTTCAACATAATAGACCAAGGAGTAATCAACAAGTAATAAGAAACTAATTTAGAGGAAGGAACAAAGTCAAATGTATTTGTTTTTACTTTAAAAAAAATTTGACAGTTTTAGTAGAATCTTCTCTTTACCGGCGATTTATGTCACGCGTCATTAGCTGTTGATTTTATTTAAGACAATCTGACTATTTGACTTGTGTGCTGAACTGCTTTCTCAAGTTCATGTACTCTAAATAACATTTCCTTTTGCTAGGAAGATCTTAATAAAGATTACATAGCTAAATAATTCTCCTTCAGGAGACATCATAGCCATGTAAAAATCCCACAGTGGAATTAAAACTCTCTTCTGTTGGCCCAGTTTACGAGTTCATTCTAGGAACACTCCAGTTGCACCACTGCAGCCCAGGCCTATAATTCACTTTGCCTTTACTGGGCCAACATAGCCCAAGAGTATTTTCCTTTAGTGTCTCTGATGGGAGTGCACTCTCTCTGCAAGAGCCCCTTCACTTTATTTTTTTGTTTGATGGAAAATCTCATGCCTCAGAGAATCCACATGTCTCGCAGACAGCTGCTGAGCAGCATCCTGTGCACTGGCCTCTTTTTAGGTCTGGCTTGCATTGCTGTGCATCTGCTTTCATTGTTGTTACATAAGTTGACATTTTTTCCTCTATGCTCCCTCCCTTCAACCCAGCCACCATGAAACTGGTGTTTTGCACGGTGACATCTGACTTTTCCTTTTTTGTCTTTGTATTTAATGGTTCCTTTTGAGGCTTAGATTGTTTAGTTGGAAAAAAAAAATCATTGTCAATGCTATATACATACAGTAACAAATGCAAAGTACTTTACAAAAAAGAATAAGGCTTGTAGATAATATTTGTATTAAAATTATTTTTTTTCCTTATTCATGGATTCATGGACGTGGATTTCTGATTCCTGAGAAACAGTTTGTATGGTTTAGCTTTTGCAAACTGAACTGAAATCTTGTTTTTCCATCTCCAGGGCGCATTTCCTGTGCAGAGTCAGAAATTGACTCCAACATGGGGCTCAAAACCTTCACCCACAGTTCAACCTCTCATAGCCAGGAGATGCTGGAAAAGCTAAACGCTTTACGCAATGAAGGTCACTTATGTGATGTCACCATCCGGGTCCAAGACAAGCTTTTCCAGGCCCACAAAGTGGTTCTTGCCTGCTGCAGTGAATTCTTCCGCTCCAAACTGGTGGGCCGACCGCCACTCTCTCTGCAAGAGCCCCTTCACTTTATTTTTTTGTTTGATGGAAAATCTCATGCCTCAGAGAATCCACATGTCTCGCAGACAGCTGCTGAGCAGCATCCTGTGCACTGGCCTCTATTTAGGTCTGGCTTGCATTGCTGTGCTGTGTTCATTGTTGTTACATAAGTTGACATTTTTTCCTCTATGCTCCCTCCCTTCAACCCAGCCACCATGAAACTGGTGTTTTGCACGGTGACATCTGACTTTTCCTTTTTTGTCTTTGTATTTAATGTTTCCTTTTGAGGCTTAGATTGTTTAGTTGGAAAAAAAAAATCATTGTCAATGCTATATACATACAGTAACAAATGCAAAGTACTTTACAAAAAAGAATAAGGCTTGTAGATAATATTTGTATTAAAATTATTTTTTTTCCTTATTCATGGATTCATGGACGTGGATTTCTGATTCCTGAGAAACAGTTTGTATGGTTTAGCTTTTGCAAACTGAACTGAAATCTTGTTTTTCCATCTCCAGGGCGCATTTCCTGTGCAGAGTCAGAAATTGACTCCAACATGGGGCTCAAAACCTTCACCCACAGTTCAACCTCTCATAGCCAGGAGATGCTGGAAAAGCTAAACGCTTTACGCAATGAAGGTCACTTATGTGATGTCACCATCCGGGTCCAAGACAAGCTTTTCCAGGCCCACAAAGTGGTTCTTGCCTGCTGCAGTGAATTCTTCCGCTCCAAACTGGTGGGCCGACCGGAGGAGGAGGACAAGTTTGTTTTGGACCTTCATCATGTGACTGTCAGTGGCTTTGCTCCTTTGTTGGAATATGCGTACACATCTACCCTCTCCATCAGCACAGAGAATATCATCGATGTCCTGGCAGCTGCAAGTTATATGCAGATGTTTGCTGTGGCAAGCACGTGTTCAGAGTTCATGAAGTCAAGTATTCTGTGGAGCCCAGGTAACAACAACAACAATAACAACAATATGACATCAGATAAACCACATGAATCAGCACAAGAGAGTGCCTCATCAAACTGTGCCCTGACACCACTGGACGGCAGTGTGTCACCTGTGTCATCAGACTGTAGCGTGATGGAAAGAAATGTTCCTATATGCCGTGAATCTCGACGAAAACGCAAGAGTTTTGTAACAGTGGCATCACCTGAGAGCCCTCTCAAATGCACTACACAGATGGTCACCACCTCCCCTCAGATCCCCAACCCATCCCCTTCATTCTCAGACAGCACAGCCCAGCCTGTGGAGTCTTCCCTGGCGTTTCCATGGACATTCCCATTTGGTATTGACCGTAGGTTCCATTCAGACAAATCAAAACTCTCTGAGAGCCCTCGATGTTTAGAGCAGGGCACTCCAGGGACCTCAGAGGTGGTGGTCAGCCGACGGCTGAGCGACTACCTGACATGTGAAAGCTCCAAAGTGGTGTCGTCACCAGTGCAAGCAGAAGAGGAAGATGTGAGGGTGAAGGTGGAGCGTCTCAGTGATGAGGAGGTCCAGGAGGCATCTTCTCAACCGGTCAGTGCCTCCCAGAGCTCACTGAGTGACCAGCAGACGGTGCCAGGGAGTGAACAAGTCCAGGAGGAGCTCCTCATTAGTCCGCAGTCCTCCTCTATAGGTGGGGCATTTAGAATCAGTTCTGTATGTTTAATGTTGCCTTCTATTTTTAATGCTTCATCATAGGTCTGGGTGATATGGCAAAGTATTTTATCATGTGAATTCTTTTTCATTTCAGTTTCATTAGATTATCACATAATTATCACAATCTAATTATAGTGTTATATATTTTTTTAACATTTTTGCTTAACTCGGAACATGATGCATCAATAGCCTAATTATAATCCAATAATATACCATACCTTAATGTGAAATGTGCCATTCTATGTAATGACTACTTTTACTTTTGGTACTTTAAGTATATTTTGATGCTATTACTTTTGTACTTTTACCTAAGTAACAATTTAAATGCATGACTTCTACATGTTAGAGCTTTTTTTCCTTTATGATATAGCTATGTTTGAATAAGTAAATAATTCCGGTACTACTTCCACCACTGTTCAGCGATTATAAAATGTGAATTATTATATATTTTATTTTGCCACAAATCAAAAATTATTTTACTGTAATTATTATTGTTAGGCAATATGAAATAATACAGTGAAATGAAAAGCTCATTCACCATAGTGGAATGTGCCTAGGAGATCACAGTAGCTGTGAGAATAGCTGAATGCTGCCGCTATGTGTTTAAGCCCTGATGTCAGTCAAACTGACAGACATAGACCTGAAACTAGATGCATTTTCAGAACTTAATTACACCACAGATGCATTTTAAAAAAGAAAAGAGTAACTGTTCCCACCAGTATGAGGGAGCACTCATCGCCGTGCCTCACATGTAGTAATGTTACCACTTAGAATGTGGTGTGTGCTGTGCTCTAACTCAACCAGCCTTGCTGTGTGTTTGGTAGGCATACATTGTCCGTTCTTAAGAAAATTACAGTGCGATTGAGTCAAATCACCTCCTTTCCTGTGCTATCAAGCTATGTTCCTTATTGACAGTTTATCAAAATTTCTCATTTATGTATCATTTAAATTTTATATCATACATCACTCAGCCCTACTTCACCATAAATCTAAAGTTACATGGATATATTTAAAGATGCAGTAGCATCTGTGTTGGTGTTAATTGTTTGAACAACATGTCTACAATCCAAAAGTAAAATGGAAATGCTGAATGGCACTGTAAATTGGTATCCAGCATAAGGGTGGAATGGTTCGCAAATGCCATGGTTTGATTCATATGATGGTTTTGGTGTCATGGTTTTTGGTGTGGCAAGTTTTTTTCCTAAAGGGGGAGGAGGGCACTACCAGTTTTAGCTAGAGATTGACCCAATCCAATATCAGTACCGCGTCTGATACTTGACGTCCTTCAGTCATCATATTGGACAGATGGGGCCGATCCAGACTGTAGCTTGCAGTGAATCATGAACCTGCTGTAATCTAACATAATGTAACATGAGACACGTCACCAATCCAGATTCACATTTTACCATGAACCCACAGCAACTTCAGTCTGTAACCGAGTGAGAAAATAACATTAGCTGTTGATTTGACTAAAATGCGTTTTGTTTGGTGATATTCAGGAAATGGTGAAAAGCGAGACAGCTACTTGTAGCTGTACCTGCAGAGGTTTCATGCGAAAGAGTACCAGGAGTTCATGCTAGCCAGTAGACGAGAAGACACCAAACTGATGCTTTCCAGAAACACATAAACTTCCAGCAGACATCCCAAAAGCTACAGAGAAGAAGAAGAAGCTTTATTTTATTGTCATTATGACACGTAAAGTGAAATTTTGTTTGGAGCTGAGGTCCCCGGGCCACTGCATGCATACGCGCTGCCATCACGGGCAACTTGGGGGGTTTAGTGTCTTGCCCAAGGACACTTTGACATATGGACTCCAGGCACCGAGATTTGAACCTTCAGCCTTCTGGGTGGGAGATGACTGCTCTGCTCAACTTCATTATACTTGATGTCCAACCTCCATCTGTAGTGGAAAATGCCAGATTTTGCAGCCTGATGGAGAATTAGAGATCTGCCATCCAGAAAATATATTTTGTTTTGGCAGTTCACTTGGGACATGTACTTTATGCATGACAAGTAACTTTTCCAACAGTTGCTTACAGATAAATTATTTAACTTATAATACACTATAGCACAGTTCCTGAAGGTCTAAGTTTACTTAGACTCAGTTCACTGTGCCTTTAAACAGCTTGGAAAATTCCGGCTAATGGTATTGCTTTGGAAGCATCTGACAGGCTAATTCAGATCAGTTAAGTCAGTAGGGCGTGTACCTGTGGGTGTGTTTTAGGACGTACCTTTAAACTCGGTACCTCTTTATTTGATCATCATGGGGAAATCAAAAGAAATCACCTAAGACCTCAGAAATAAACTGTGGACCTCTACAAGTCTGGTTCATACTCGGGAGCAATTTCCAAATGCCTGACTGTACCACGTTCATCTGTGTAAACAATACTACGCTAGCATAAACACCATGCAGCCGTCATATTGCTCAGGAAGGAGATGTGTTCTGTCTCCTAGAGATGAAGTACTTTGGTCCAAAACGTATAAATCAATCCCAGAACGACAACAGAGTACCTTGGAAGGCACTAGAGGAAACAGGTACCAAAGAATCTGCGGTATATCCACAGCAAAACAAGTTCTAACCTGGAAAGCTGCTCAGCAAGGAAGAAGCTGCTGTTCTAGGACCGCCATAAAAAAGGCTGACTGTGTTTTGCAGCTCCACATGGGGACAAAGATTGTATTTCTGGAGAAATGTCCTCTGGTCCCATAAAGCAAATATTTAACTGCTTGGCCGTAATGACCATGGTTATGTCCGGAGGAAAAATGGGGGGGCTTGCAAGCCAAAGAACACCGTCCCAACCATGAAACATGGGGGTGGCAGCATCATGTTGTGGGGGTGCTTTGCTGTAGGGGAGACCAGGCCACTTTACAAAATAAATGGCATCATGAGGAAGGAAGGTTAAATCCATATATTGAAGCAATATACAGTATATATATCTCCTCGACTGTCAGAAAATCAACTAACTTGAATTTCAATGATGATTCTGACCACATTAACATCAGTATTTAAATGCAAAAGAGTGACAAGACCATATTTCTGAGCATTTAAAAACCAATAAATATGGTGTAATATTTAAATTGATGATGTATATATAATGTCATGCTACCATATAGATTTGTTGGGTTAATGACACAGACAGAACACAGTGCTCTTATAGGCAATTTTCTTGTTGTGAGACATGGTTATAGCCTAGTTTACTAACAAGTTTAAGGTTCTTCAGTCAGTTAACAAGCACGTTTTTCCTGTGTGTTTTATGTGTGCCAGCTGTGCGAATGAGTCCTATTATTTATAAGTCCTCATTGAAATGTTTTTCCCATGCTTTTTCTGTTAACTTCCTAGTCCCGTTCGGATGGATGCATGTCACAGAAACAGCCTGTAAATGATTATGCGTTGCACTTTAATGGAGATGTGTAAATAAACTGGACTCCCATAACACTGGGCTATGCAAAACCAGCCACATGGTTGCAACAGTTTTTTTTCTCTCCTAAAAGTAGACCACAATGTGTGAAACACTTCTAATAAAGTACACGTCTCACCTTTATGTGGTTTGTCCTAGTGAGTTTAGTCCTTTTCTCCTCGTTTTGCAATTTTCTAAATATATCCAACCTTAATGCACATCCATGTATTGTACAGTGTCACAGTTGAAGTGGGTGTTCCCCCACCTGACCACACTTAGCAAATTGCTGCTTGGCACACCAAAATGAGGAGAAGAAGATGACAAACAACTGGGCTGGGGCTACCTTCTATTATAATGCACACTGGCTGACAAAAAATAATATAAAATAAAAACAAAAGCTTGACTAGAAGAGTCTCAGTCAACTGGTAGATCTCTTGACTCATGTTCTATTTGGGGGCAGCCCTAGTTGCATGTTATATTATAGCCACTTAAACTCCTGCTTGCATCCACTCCATCAAGCCAATTAGTTTTTTCATAGTCTGTCTTTTGTGTTTCTGGTTCTTCTGTAGCGACCATGTTAGAGGTTTGATTAAGATTAATGAACCCATTCTTCAGCAGCCCTGACATAACGACAGCAGTGTTTCCGTTTGCTGGTAATTACCGGTTTTTGTCTGGTAAAACTCATTAAAAAAATCATTAAATTAAAAACTTGCTGGTCAAAATGTCCGGTAATCATGCACTGGCCTTTCCTGTGTCCAGCATGCCAGCAGAGAGGTGTCTCTGCGCATGGCCGGCTTGCAGACGCTCAGACTGATTTCCGCTCATTTAGACGCTGTGGCTAAGCCTTATAATGGTAGGGAAAAACCTGTGACAGCTGCACTGGACATTTCATCTGTGCTAAAGAAGTTTCACTGAATTATTGGGAGGAGGCTTTTTTTCCTCATAAGCTTTAGATTTTTGCTGTACGTGTGGCAACCTATTTCAAAAGAACTGGACAATACATACGTACATGCCCCTAACCATGACTAGCGACCCGAACAGGTCTGGTATTT
Organism: Monopterus albus; assembly: GCF_001952655.1. Taxonomy (NCBI): domain Eukaryota; kingdom Metazoa; phylum Chordata; class Actinopteri; order Synbranchiformes; family Synbranchidae; genus Monopterus; species Monopterus albus. The sequence continues at coordinate 160,085 of NW_018128126.1, forward strand.
TACATCAGTCGTTCAACCCCTAATCCAGTAGGATCAATCCTTAAAGAAGGCTGAGTTTTCCAAGGCCTACAGTATATTAGTCTAATCCCAATGACTATTGTGTTTTTTTTTTCCAGGGTCGATGGATGAGGGCGTGTCTGAGGGCTTGCCTTCTATGCAGAGCACCTCTAATGCCGGAGGACATGCAGAAGATGATGAAAGGTATCATGATCTGTTACTGCTTGCAGAAAGACAAGTTATAAGCAGTCATAAGCATAAAGAACATACAGACAGACCTTATAGATGGGCATCTGTGCCACACCTGTTTAGGTAATAAATTTAAACTTTATGTTGAAATGGCAAAGAACATGAACATTATAATATAAAAAAAGATTTATGTGAAAGCTAACAAGGCCTCTGGGAATATGTGAAACATTAAACAATCTGATGCATAGCACTGTCATCACTAATATTTTAATTATTAAATTCCAAATATTTAAATTAAATTCCAAAACACAAAACATCCCACAACCACCTTCTTTAAATTGTCAGTACATTGATGTGAATAGCACTTGGCCTTACTTTTTTTCAAAATGAACAAGATATATTTTTTGTGAAAAGAGACAAACTACTCTAGAAGAGTTATTTGTCAAAGTGAATGTCATTTAATTATTCATACAGTGGCATATTTTTTCTTTGCAAGTAAGACACGTGAGGTCAATTATCACATTGATGTTCTCTCTTTGTGTGTTTCAGGTTGGAAGGTATTCAGTATCCGTACCACCTCTATATCAGCCCCTCAGCCCGGCCTGGCACCAATGGCCCTGACCGGCCCTTTCAATGTCCAACCTGTGGAGTCAGATTCACGCGCATTCAAAATCTGAAGCAACACATGCTCATACACTCTGGTAGGTGAAATGGGGAAATGAAAACCTCAGATGTCTTCATTATCAATCTTGGAAAGTTCATGTTTTGACAGCATTTCTGATTAACAGAAATGTATCAGTGGGTATTGCAACTGGTTGCTAAAGTGTTTAGAAGAGTTACTTCATTATTTTAGCATTGTATTCCTGTGACTCATTGTGTCCAATAAAAAAAAAAAATCAAATCAATGCAGCAGAACTATAGAAATTTTTTTCTTTTTTAAACTGCACACGTTCTAATTCCTTGTGAACACCCGGTGCCTACACACAGTGCTTCACAATGCAACAAGACGACCAAAAGGCGTTTTTCCATTATAGGAACCTACCAAAAAGTGACAAACTGTGTAAGGCTCGTCATGGGTTCTGGGCTTGTTTTCATTACCCTCCACCTTCTTTGAAGGTGTGTTCCGGGAGCCTTTTCAAACCCCATATGTTTGCATTACAAGCATATCTGTGACTCACATCCTCTGCTTAGCTGTTGTGTGTGTGTGTGTTTGCGTGCTTGCGTGCATGTGTTAGAGCAGCACAGCTGCGTTCTAGTCTAAACAGACACCAACAAAGGGAAAAATGCAGTAGAAAAGCAAAACAGAATGGACTGACCATCAACCTGTAGTGGTCAGGGCTGTAGCCAGAGCAAAATTTTAATTGTGTTCCACAAGCTTAAAGCAGGGTGCGCCCAGGCCATAATAGTTTCTAGATCCTTAGCATGATGCTGCAGACATAACTTAAGGTAAGTGTTCTGACTAAATAGATTACGAGGATAATGGTAGACAAAGGTGTAGCCCATAACTGAAAAGTTTGGAAATGTGTAAAAATTCAGATGACTAAAAGAGCGCATGCTGAGTTGGGTAGCCCATATGGAGTTGAGATGTTGGAAAGGATGACATTACAAAATGATTTTAAGATGTGAAAGTTGGATTCAAAAAGGTTAAATGCTGCACTGATGTTTACAATAAAATGTTCTAGTTTTAAATTTGGATAATCTTGGGGAGCCTGTTTTTTTAAAGATTTTTTTTCTTGTAGCCTATGTCATCTCTGTCAGTTGTTTCCCCATGTCAATATTTTGTCAACTCTATCAGGTAGAATCTTTTGCTCTTTATGGAGCAGCAGATGCTATGAAGAAACTAACAGTCATCATGAATTTACAAGCATTTAAACAGTTCCTAGTAGAACTCTTAAATAGCAATATTGACCTGAACATGGCATGATATGTGACCTTGTAGCATGGAATAGAAAAGGTAAAAAGAAATATGCAGGGTTTCGGTGGGGCCCTAGTAAGTCTAAAATCCAATAATCTGAACTTTAGGCCTGAAAGAATCTTAAAAAGGTCTTAAGTATGATTTTGATGAGTCTTAAAAATTGATCATGCTTTAGTTAAGTTGATTATATTAATGCTACTTCTATTATGTCACATTAACTTAAGTTGTGCTTTTATGTGTTTTTGGGAAAATGAGGGGAGACAGTACTCCCAGTGGTTTGTTAGCTCCATGTTGTAGTTCTTTCTCTCATCAGTTCATATTTATTGTGCTACAATAAAACTATAAAACCAAACCAACTTGAGACCATAACATTTGGAAACTTTGCAGCCCGGTCATAATTTATCAGGGAACACTCAGCTAACACGTTGTAGTGTGTGAGATAATGTAGTGTCTTCAGTCCGTGGTTGTTGTTATTATTCATCTGTTTATGGGGAAGTGCAAGTTTAACAAGATGCTAACTGAAAAAAAAATCTCATTCCATTCTCAGTTAAAGTCTGATAAATACAACAAACTCACCCTGCTGCACCATGCCCAAGAAAATGCAAAACCGCTGTTGAAACACCTTCGATCAAAAATTTGCTTATTATTTTGCATTAACATCAAGAGTGTCACCAAGACCTTAGTGCAATCCACTCTGCACCAGCTACTGCAGAACCAGTAAGAGACCTCTGGACAGCGTCTGGATCTACACCAACAATAAAAATCGAGGTGGTGCAGTCCGAGAATTACTTGCCAAGTAGTTTATTCATGTTCAGTATGAATAGCCTTTCTTCATATAAGTGGTCTAAAAAAGGCCTGAAAAGCCTTAAATGTAACTTTTTGAAGCCTGCAGAAACCCTGAACTTATTACATGATTGTAATAAAGCTAAATTAACACCCACTTTATTTGATCAGTGTTTTTGCAAGTGGAAGATTATCAAATGTTTCTATATTTCCTATATTTTGGAATATGAATTAAATGTGCTGTGCAGTTCAAAATTTACATGGACAGTTGAACGAATGAATTAAACCTTGTATTGTTCAAATACAAAGAAACTGAGCACTACTTGTGATGTCTAAAAACATGAATACATAATACCTAATACACGTATGAATACTCATGAACAAGACATAAAAAATACTTGATACACAATACAATAAATACACATCTTTAACAGTGACAAAAATGAGGAACTTATTTGCCTGCTGGCATAAAAGTATTGCACCGATTTTCTCTCATAATCGGACAGGATGTGCTACTGCCTTATCAGTTAAAATCAGTCATCTGCTTAGATTGTTAAGAGCATGGGTGGCCTTAGAGAAGAAGCTGTTCAAAAATTTAGTGGTCTGGGTTTTGAGAGATCTGTAGTCCCTGCCAGGTGGGGCAACAGGTCAAACAGATGGTAGCCTGGGCGTGCAAAGTCTTTTATAGTGTTTGTGGCTCTGTTGTGATGGCTTGTGTTGGCTAGGTGCTCCAATGAGGGAAGAGGGCATCCTTATTTGTGGAGGGCCTTTCTGTTGTTATTATTAGTAGTACAGTTGCTAATATAGATGTTACAGGTCCCGTCTAGGGGCTGAACCTGTAGCAGAGTGATTCTTGTGTAAACAAGAGAAGGAAGGAGCCCTGCGGCAGAGTGCTTCTGGTCATTGCAGCTTCGCTCAGCAGAATTTATTTTTCATCAAACAAAAATGTTTTCTGCTATCAGACATTATCTCTGAATAAAGTAACAAATACACATTCAAAACAGACTGCATAGCTTTGCCTTCTATGTTTCCAGGCGAATTCACATTTACCAATATATCAATAAGGATTTCTTAATAATTCTACTAGTGAAGTTACAATACTTTATGTTCCAGTATTAGTATATTGCATTATCTGCTTGCTCACAGAGAGAGAAACTAGCATGCTGCACTAGCATCTTATGAATTTCTGACATGACACCCATATTACAAATGTGCGCTGCTCTCTGATATTTCTGGTAGTACATCTCAAAACCCTTAGCAAACAAGATGAACAACATTTTTGTACCATGAAAAATGATAATGGACCAAAAGTAAATTCAGTGGAGCCACTGACCAAACTTAAAGCAATGCTAATGGCATTGTTGGGCCTACTAACCACACAGGAAAAAAAGCAGACACATATACACTTACATTTACCTTCACAAAATCATTTCCAAATGTCCATTTCAAGTGGCAACCTCTGAGGCTGAGAAGTCAAGCCAATGTGGAAGTGCCAAAAGCTGTAGTTCCTCAAATGGAGGCTGGCTCCAAAAGGGAGTCAATTCCTATAGACTCCCATGTTAAAATGCCTGACTTTACAGCAGAATTAAGCATGTTTCCTAGTCCAGAATAATACAGTGGTTTGTGATAAACCTCTCTGTCCCAGGCTGCAGTATTTTTTCCCTACGAAAATTTGGCTAACATAAAGAAAATCTACATAATAAAGATACCTTGAATCCTACCAACATTGTGACAATATATTTTATGTGCGTCACACGGGTCTAAATGATGCTGATTTGCGTGACTTTGTTCTGCTTTGTATATAGTTTGGTGATGAATGGATGAGGCTCTATGTTCTTGTCATTTTTAGAAAGATTTTTTGGAAAACAGTTGAATATGAATGTGTAGTTCAAGGTAGCCATTAACTCTCTGACCTCAGCTGAACATGAGTAGTAACACGTGTGATGTTAATGTACAGATCAGCTAAACATCGGTTTTCTCTTTTTTCCCCCAGGCATTAAGCCTTTCCAGTGTGACCGCTGTGGGAAAAAGTTCACACGGGCGTACTCCCTAAAGATGCATCGGCTAAAGCACGAAGGTAAACGCTGTTTCCGGTGCCAGATTTGTAGCGCCACATTCACGTCCTTCGGTGAATATAAGCACCACATGAGAGTCTCCCGACACATAATCCGCAAGCCGCGGATTTACGAGTGCAAAACGTGTGGCGCCATGTTCACCAACTCTGGCAATTTAATTGTACACCTGAGGAGTCTGAACCATGAGGCATCTGAACTAGCAAACTACTTCCAGAGCAGGTGAGGAGTCCGGGGGTGCTGACACCCATTATTTACTCAGATCTCACCTGGATCAAAAAAATAACTTCAGTTTAGATTCTAATACCTGAGGTTCATTTGATCGTTTTTCCTTTTATGGTACTGGTGTGTATAATTGTTTTTGAGATGATTGCAATTGATTTGACTGCTCAGAGCAAGTGTACCTGAAGCATTTTCCTGTATTTACTGGGGAGTTTTTATCTTTCACTTATTTAAAAGAATAGTTAGGCATTGAGACGAGAAGACTAATACCACTTTCCTGTCTGTATAGTAATAGCTGGGGACAGCAGCAAGTTAATTTTGCATTAAGACAAATGGGGAAGCAGCTTGCCTGGCTTTGAAAGATAGTAAAATCTTCATAATTTTCGCTGATTAACACATTTTGTTTGGTTTGCATTCACCATGTTACTAATTATATGAATTGGCATTTTTACACTGCATTTTTTGGGTTCACCAAGGCATAAGATATAGCATCTTTATTAAGAATTAGAAGTGTTGGTGGATTTTATTATCTTTGGACAGAGCCAGGATTGGGTTTTATGTTATTTCCATATATATGAATGACATACATACAGGGAAATGAAATGTTGTATTTTATGGATCACAGTGCAACATAAAAAGCTAGAATTACCATTTTGTGGTTGTACACCTCAACCAACCATTCAAATTCACAGGAATGGGACAGATGTGAGGTCACTGACCTTGACCTTTGACCACCTAAATCTAATCAGTCTGTCCTTGGATCCAAGTGGACATCTGTGCCAAATTTGAAGAAACTCCCTCAAGGTGTCTCATGAGATATCATGTTCACAAGAATGGGACGAACTTGAGGCCATAGTGACCCTGACCTTTGACCACCAAAATTGAATTAGTTAATCCTTGAAGAAATTCTCTCAAGACATTCCTGATATATTGTGGTCACAAAAATGGGATTATCATGATTTCACTCTGACCTTGACCTTAGAATTTCAAAATTTAATCAGTTCATCTTTCAGTCTAAATGGACACTTGTGCCAAAATTGAAGAAGTTCCCTTAAAGGGTTTCTGACATCATGCGGAATGGGACGAACAGATGGATGTACAAACAACCCAAAAACAAAATGCCTCCAGCCATGGCTATCTCTAATACAGAAACATAAAAAAGATGCAAGGACAAGTGCAAAAATAATGAGTGAACACAAAATTGACTCAAGACTGTGTGGAATTTGTAGGTGTTCAGGGTAAATTAGTAACAACTTGGATGTAAACAATGTCTAGTGTATTTTCTCCTCTTCTAACAAACTTAACATTCTAATGGAGTTCCAGCAAATCAGTCTTTATATTTGCTCAAACTGTTGAAAATCCTCACTGTGTACAAGAGGAAGCTTCTGTACAGCCTGGCAGAGAAGGTCTTGATACTTCAGTACCTCTAGCTGGATGGTAAAAGGGTGATGTGGCTGTGGCTTGAGTGGTGGCGGTCTTTCATGATGTTGAAGGCCTTGCAGTTGTGCTGTGTTTTGTGGATTTCTTGTTTGGATCAAAGAAAAGTGCAAATAATCTTTTCTGGGGAAGTGGGGAAGTCCAGGACCTTGTTGAGGCCAAAGCTGTCTCATCTTCTAATCAGTGTTGCAGGATAATGATGTTGAATGCTGAGCTTAAGTCACTGAATAGCATCCTGATATCAGTTTTGTTTCTATTCAGATGGGACTGAACTCGGTGGAGGGCAGATATAACTGCATCCTTAGTGGAGGAGTTGAAATGGTAATCAAACTGGAAGGGGTCAAGTGTGATAGGGAGTCTGGATTTAATTTGCTGCAGGGCCATTCTCAAGAAGCACTTCATGAAGATAGGTGTAGTGCTTTGGAACTGTACTCCTTCAGACAGCACTTGGGAGACTTCTTATGTACTGGGCAGTTAACCTTTGGCATGTGGGAATGACCTTTCCAGCCAGAGAGATGCTGATGATGTCTGCAAGTACACATGCTGGTGTCTGTAACTTGACATCCATGTGGAATTCTGGCAAAACTGTTTTTAAATTTGATGGTTTAAAAAGATTTGTTGGGTTCTTTTTGATCACTGATGCCACTATTTAGCTCTTGTGGCGCTTTTGTCACATTAGCTGTTGGGGGCAGGTAGACTGTTAAAATAACAGGATCACCAAAGTCCCTTGGCTGATAATATTACTGCCCCTTTGGACACAGTATTCTTGCAGCATTTATTGTTGAAATATATACACAGTCTGACACCGTAAGTTTTAATAGACAACACTGATACAGTGGGTAAAATGAGTATTGAACACGTCACCATTTTTCTCAGTAAATATATTTCTAAAGGTGCTGTTGACATGAAATTTTGACCAGATGTCGGTAACAACCCAAATAATCCATTCATACAAAGAAAACAAAACAAATAAGTTCAGAAATTAAGTTATGTGTAATAAAATGGAATGACACAGGGAAAAAGTATTGAACACATTAAGAAAGGGAGGTGCAAAAAGGCATGGAAAGCCAAAACACCAGCTGATCATATGATTGTATGATGACATTGGTGATTTATGCCTTTACATTCAACATGACTAAATCTAGAGGGATTGGCCTTTATCCCAACCCAGATACTTTCATGAGTGCTTTAGGGTACACCCACATCAGTTTTGTTGCATCCAGAATAATGGTCTAGTCTGAGCTGGTACATCTGGGCTTGTGAAGCATAGCAAGTCAAGACTGTGAAACTTGTAAAAAAAAGCACTGGAATTTCCAGTCTTTCTACAAAGCTAAGCTAACTGACTGCTAGCTGATGCTTCACATTTAACTTACAGGACAAACATGAGAGCAGTGTCAGTCTTCTCATCTAACTCTGAATATACTGAGCAACTGCCAAAACAAAACCCAATAGTACAGTGTTCTAAAACACCTTAGATACGTTCAGTGTTGTTTAAAGTGACTCATTTTATAGTCCTCTTTGTTCTTGAGAGAAATGGTCTGTCTTGAAAACTTAGGTGTAATCAAATGTTCGGACATACAATCCACATAAAGCATCTACATTTTCATCATTTTGCCCTCTCTGTTTGTTGCTGTTTGGATTTTTTTTTTTACCAAAGTGAGTAGGTTGTTTTTATCAGTAGCCCGGCCCACAAAACCTAAGGAAAGTCAAAATACAGTGTCTTTATAACATCAAGATTCAAATAGGCCACTAGACTCCTCAAGTGTTTTATAGAATGGGTTTATAGTAGGCATGGGCAAACTACGGCCTGTTAGTCTTTTTAATCCGGCCCACCGAACTTGTCCAAATTATATTATTAAATTGTTATCATTAAACCTTATTCGTTTTGCCTTTTCCCTGCAATGCCCACATTTCCCCAGTAGATGCACATTGACCTCTCTACTTCACTTTTTCGCTTTGCCCTTTGACCGGGTTTCTGCCATCATCGAGAGAATGAAGCTACCTTGGAGTAAACACCACGGATGGATCGCCAAAATGACTGGAAAAAACATCGGGCTGCTGAAAAGAATCCAGGATAAAATGAAAGAGGAAAACCCTGACCAGGATTTTATTTTCCTTCACTGCATCATTTATCAGGAATCTCTGTCTAAGGGATTTAATCATGTCGTGAATCCATTCGTAAAACTTGTTAACTTTATCTGAGCAAGGGGACTTCATCACCGTCAGTTTGTTACTTTCCTGGAGGAAACCGATACGGATCACCAGGACTCACTTTACCGCTCTACTGTCCACTGGTTAAGTTTGGGCAAAGTGTTTCAGCAAGTGTTAGAGCCTAAAGAGGAAATTAGCGCATTTTTGGAGTTAATGGGGAAATTCTATGAATTTCCTGAGCTGAGCAACAAGAACTGGCTTTGTGACTTTGCGTTTGCTGTGGACATTTTTTCCACACATGAATAAACTGAACGTGAAGCTACAGTTTTTGCACAACATGTACACAAATGTGAGAGCCTTCAAATCCAAGCTGACTTTATTCTCCAGACAAATTTCAAACAAATTTTTCACTCATTTTCCCACACTAGCCATGTAGAAAGAGGCCACCCGAAATGCGAAGAAATACAGCAAATCACTGGACAACCTGCACGGAGAATTTTGCCGTCGGTTCTCTGATTTTGAAAAAATTGACAAGTCACTTGAGCTGGTGTCCTGTCCCCTGTCACAAGACCCTGAAACAGCACCACAGGAGCTGCATTTGGAACTAATCGTTCTTCAGTCTGACTCTGTTTTAAAGGAGAAATTCAACTCTCTTAAACTGAATGACTTTTATGCTTCACTTAACAAATGCACGTTTCCAAACCTCCAGAGGACGGCACAGAAGATGCTGGCGTTATTTGGCTTGACCTATGTGTGTGAGCAGATGTTCAGCATCATGAACATCAACAAATCCAGTCACAGATCATGTTAACTGACCAACACCTCAGATCTATCCTGAGAATAGCCACAACAAAACTAACTCCAGACTTTGATGCACTGGCATCAAGTTGGGAGAACAACACTGTTCCCACTGAAAATCAAGGTTTATTTCTCTACTGTGTTATGAAAAAAATGCATTTGCAGAATAATTTGTAAAATAAGTCTTGCGTATTCATGCTTTGCTACCTGTTAAAGGCCAAAACTTTTTATGTAATCACCTTTATATGTCATTTTTATTAGTTCACACAAACACTCCATGCTTCTGCTCCCGGCCCGACCCCTCTGTCAAATTTTAGAACCCATTGTTGCCTGCAAGTCAAAAAGTTTGCCCACCCCTGGTCTATAGCCTGAGATCATAACGGTATGGAAAATTCTCTAGCAGCCCAGTCAAACTTTTAACTCCTGTTCTCTCTTCTCATAAAAAATATGTTATCAACGCTATACTTTTATGATTCTAAGTTTCTGATTTCCAGACTAGCTTGTGCCACAGAGGACAGTTGTATTCAGCCCTAACATTTTAGTATGTACGTGTTAAGCTACAAGACTTGGGACTTTGGTAAATAGCCTGCATTCATGATCACATTGTGCACTCACACATTTTATAAGGCCTCTGTCATAAGATTTCAAATGTAATTCTTTGGGTATTGTCACATGTTATAAAAACCCAGCCACATTTAAATGTTTTAAGTGTACAGATCAGATGTTGTTGCTGTTTATACCTGATACTTTTTAAAAAGATTCAGTGGTGTTTTGCAGGGTCCCTTGACTCTTGCGATGCTGTATAACATTATGGCCATTTGGAGCCTTTTAGGCACCATTTAACAAAAATATCAGGATCTGGTATTTCATAGTGCAGAACCATGTCACCCAGTGCAGTGGTGTGTTTCCCTGATGTGTTTTTAATTGTTTTTGCACAACAGTGGAGTTCAGTGGCACAGATTAATAAACTAATCTCTTAGTCTTTGCATGAGGAGTGTTAATATAGAAAATGACCAGTCTTATCCTTGAAAGTGCTGATTTTGTCTTACCAACAGTCCAAAACTTAAATGTTACTGCCACATAAGATATGGAAAAGCAGTCTTCACGTTTGAGGAGCTGGAACTAGAAAATTGTTTATTTTAAATACTCAATTATTAAACTAAATTCTTATTAATTGTAATTTAATTCATCATCTGACCATAATTTCATCCTTAACATCTGCCTGGTTGAATGGTTGTCAGATTTGGTAGTACAGTCACTATGATTTTTTTTTTTTTTTTTATTAATTGAACCCACATTTTGTTTGGAATACAGCCTCCCATCCACACATACACCCTTTTATAAGATTAATTACAAGCAGTATGCACCTAATTCCAGCTCAACATTAAAATCTAATAAATGCTGTTCTTTATGAATTCCCAACTCATTTAGGATACACCCAGTTTTCTTTTTCTTTTTTATGTTTATTTTGGTTTAGGAGAACATTATGCACATTGTGCTTCTCCTGTGCTAATTTGTGAAATTGTGAAAACTGGCTAATGTGACATCTTTGAAGCTTGGCATGTTCAGTATAAGTCTAAAATTTGTGTCACAGTAGCACATAAAAGGACAGTAAAATTATTTTATTTTCATCCTTGCAGTGATTTCCTCGTACCCGACTACCTGAGCCAGGTACAGGAGGAGGAGGAGGCGCTGGGAGTCCAGTATGAGTTGGAGGAGTCCCAGCATCACCCTGTCTACCTGGGCAGTACCTCCACCTCCACCACCACTGCTGCCTCATCCTCCTCCTCAGTCCAGATGCCTGTCATCTCCCAGGTCTCCTCCTCTACCCAGAATTGCGAGAGTTCCTCCGGCTTCCTTTCACCCGAGCCCCTGGATTCCCTTGAAGCCCCGGCCTCCCTCAAGGTGGACGCTGACGAGACGGCAGCCATGACAGAGGAGATCAAGATGGACAACAGTGTAGGAGGCAGTTCCCCAGAGATGTTTGAAGAAGAGCAACAGCAACAACAGCATGCCCAGGTCAAGGAGCTGGCTTCCATTACCATAGAATGATTCAAGTCTTCTACTGGCCTACTGTCTTATTTTAACATCATGTCATATGGGAATATCTGTTGGAACGCCTTGACAGCTAAAAAGGACAACTTGGATGTGTGCACATGTTGAAACTCAAACATGTGAAGCCATCAAGACGCTGTGATTGAAATTACCTGAAGACTTCAGTTGCCTTGATGTTTTCCACATGCAACACAGCTGCACTTATGTTAGTTAGTTTTTCACCAAGTCAGATCCAGCAAAGTATATAATTTTCTTTGTTTTTTTGTAATGGTCATATAATTTCCTAAGCATGACTGAAGCAATTATCTTGTTTGTGGACTGAGCTGTAAGTGGATAAGGTTCAGTCCCTACCCAAACCCAAGTTTCAAAGTATTGTTTGTCACCAAGATTAGCATGCCAACAGTTGTTGTTGTTGTTTTGTTTTTTGTTTGTTTGTAACTTTTAGGAAGGTTGCTTTTCCCCCCATTTGACTTGAATGCAGCACTAACTTAAGTCATTTTTGTCTTTGCCAGTTTGAGGTCTGTTGTCCAAACATTGCTCTATTTTTGGAAAGTGCCTGAGAGTTCCCATTTTAACAAAGTAACGTGTAGAGGTTGAAGAGATCTTGACTTTGCAACAGTGGCAATTCAAGATTTCATAAACTGAGCTGCAGAAAAAAACTTTTCATTTGCAGTGATAATGCTAGTTTGTATGGGCAGAGACTGTGTTATTCCTTCAGTGCCATCGCTATAGGCAAACTGTTAATTGTCAATATTATCTATATTGAAATAGCTTGTACTGTAGTTTTACTATTTGAATGCTGTGTATGTTGGGTGTTGTGAAATATGATATGTCAGGCGTGTGTATGTGCATTTCCTTTTATCAATATGAACATAGAACTTTTCATTTTTTAAAGGTTTAAAACTTGAAATTATATCCACAGAGTATTCCCTTAAGATGCTTGTGCAGTATCAGTTTTTTTGACCTATTACAAGTTTTCTATTTTTAATGAACACTTGATAGATCAAACCTGATCTAGGAGTTTAGAAAAATCCAAATAAGAAAGTATGACTAAAATTTCGAACCAGTTAGGTTTTCTCACAGTTGTGTCATTATAGCCTCAAATGGGCTCGAAGATAAGGCCATTTAGCTTTTCATCCTAGCTGAAGTTAGGTCTGCTTGTCAAGTGGCAGTTTTTCAGTCCTAATCACAGTTTGTGTTGTAGGTATTGGTATCTGACATGGCTTTCAAATTATGGTTGTGCTGCTTTACCAACAGGTAAACATGTTCTTAAATGTTGCATGATCGTTGAAGTGATGTTTCACTTAGTCACTTCAGAAAATATTCAAACCGCTTCGCTTTTTGCACACTTATAAATGGATGAAATTTCCTTTTTTTTTCATTTTATTTGTCATCAGTAAAGACAAAAGAAAAACATGTTTTCAGAAATATTTGCAAATTTGTTAAAAAAACAAACTGAAGTCTCTCATTTACAAAAGTATTCAGACCCTTTTCTCTGGCACTTTGTTTGCATTGTGTTCAGATGCATCTTGTTTGTTTTAATTTTCCATGACTTGTGTCTCAAACTTGACTGGACATAGTTTAGTAAAGTCCATACACATAAGTTTCCGCATGGCTCTAACCAGTCCGAGGAGCACAGTGGCCTCAGTATTTGTGAAATGGAAATAAACTGGAACCAGCAGGACTCTTCCTAGAGTCGGTCATCTGACCAAACTGAGTAACCATTCGAGGGAGGTGACCAGAGATGGAGAACCTGCTGGAAGGGTGACCATCTCAGCAGCTCTCCATCAATCAGGTCTGTATGGTAGAGTGGCAGGACAGAAGACACTGTGAGTCAAAGACTGATGGAGCTGCTTGGACTTTGTCAAACAGCATTTAAAAGACTCTGAGAGAACGAGGAAAAAGGTTCTCTGGTCTCAGGAGACAAACATTTGAGTCTTTGGGCACAACTCCAAACACTATGTCTGGTGAACACCATGCTCTGCTCATCACCTGCTAATACCACCTTTGCGGTGAAGCGTGGTGGTGGCAGCGTCATGCTATGGGGGCTGCTCAGCAGCAGAGACAGATCAGAACTGAGGGAAGGATGAATGCAGCCAAACACAGAGAGGTCCATGAAGAAACCCTGTTCCAGAGTGCAGAGACCTGAGACTGAGGCAACAGTTCATCGTTCAGCACGATGAAGACCTGAAGCGCACAGGCAGGACGACACTGGAGTGGCATCAGGACAAGTCTCTGACTGTCCCTGAGGGCCCAGCCAAAGCCCAGTCTTAAACCTCAGAGAAACCACAGAAACATCCCATTAAATCTGGGCTTGAGAAGATCTGCCAGGGAGAATATGATAAACTGCTCAAGTGCAGGTGTGCAAAGCCTGTGGAGACTTGCTCAAGAAGACTGGAAGGGTCTGAATACTTCTGTAAATGAGCTTTTGTTCTTTCATAATTTTGGACAAGCATCTACAATACAAAGGGTAAAGAAATGAATGAGCCCAAATATTTTCTGAAGTGACTGTAGGTACACAATTAGTGTCTTTTTCAAAGTTGTCTTTGTGTAACTTTGTGGGTCATAAACAAAAAAATCTAATTACCCCAAACGTTTTCTTAAGCTGTCACAGTGACAGAACTACATTGTGAACATTTCCCTGACTAAAATGATACAAATTAACTATATGCCCGCAATCAGGGAAGCAGGATGTGAACATTCCTGGTTGTCTGTGGTGGCCGGTTTTCATTCGTAACAAGTTACAAGGAGGCTGGTTGTTATGTGATGATGTAGCTTTAGAAGCAATAGGTGTGTGCTAATGTTTGAATGCTGATACTGTAAGTTGAATCATTATAAATGATAACTAAAAAATGTTGTGTTAGGCAAGAGCTCAACCTTTAACAGATAACAGTTTAGGAAAATGTATTTTCCTTTTTATGCTTTGGGTTAAACTTTCAACTCTTACCTGTGTTGTGCCAATACAGTTGTAGTTCCGTACTTAGACAATTGTTGTGCCTGTATATTGAGAAGATAATGTCACCCATTGTGATAATCCATGAGTTGAATGCTACTGACTGACTGTGACTGTTTTACTTGTTGAGTGAATTTTATTATTTTCCATTGCCCTCTGCAAGTTGTACCAACAGCCCACATTTAGAATGATCCCAGCAGGATGGTAGACCTTACATACAGGGCAGATTCCTAAAGACAAATAATGCTGTGACGAGGGCATCAGGATTGCAGTGTCCTGATCATTGCAATTCACTGAGAGCTGTCTTGTTAATAGCCTGTGTTACTCTGTGCCATTATATCAGTCACTTTTTCAAAGTTGTGCCATTTGCCCTTTTAAACTGGGTACTAATCAAGCTTTTGCCTACAGGACCAAATGTTTTCTCTCTCTCATTGGGGATTTGCCATGGCAATCAATAATTGTTCATAATAAAAAAAAGAGATAATCATTCTAAGTGGTCCATGCTATTTATTTAGCAATGGGGTCCTGCTGTTTTGCCCCTTAAACACTGATGTTGTGCATTTAAGAAACTAGCCTTAGTAAGTGGACCTATTAACTTTAATTGCACAATATCAAAATTTAAAAAAAATTTTCTATTCTCCATTTGTATGTCGCGCTTTTCATCCATTGTGTTCAGTGTCTGTATTCAAACAACTTTTTTATAATGAAATGCTGCTGTTTGTTGAAACGTAAAGTGCCCGAAATATTTTTGTGAACCAATGGTGTGCAATAAATGGACAGGTGTTGTTTTAAAAGTTTTAATTTTGTCTTTGGAATACTGAATTATATTGAGAAAAAAAAAGGAATGTATCATTTTGTTTTATTCAAATGTGACTGAAGGTGAATCAAATAGGCAAGGGCCCCATTTGATCTGTGAAATAAGGAACGAGGCTTTGATATCAAATGGCTGGTTCTATTCAGCTCCTCTCTGTTTAACGATGCATGTTCATATCGTTGTGTGTAGTGGAGAGCATGTCTTCAGTTGGCGATTTGTTCTGTCAAAGCCTTATTTGTTGATGAGTCTTCATCCAGCATCGCTTCGATCTGTTACTCAGCATGCCCTCTTCTTTTCTCTATGTTATCCCTTTATGTGCAATGTTTTAAAATATCTTGATTATATACAGGACATGCCTTCTTAATGTACGCTTGATGTTGTATACGCTTTCCAGTCCTTATAGTTTATTAAAAGCAAGAAAATATAAGACAAAACATGGTAGCTATATACATATGTATGTATATATACATATGTATGTGTGTGTGTATATATAGACATATGTATGTGTATATATATATAAAATATTTTTGGTGACTTTTGTATTATGGTTGCTGTTTCATGGCATCTTTGGATATTCTCATTAAATGTGAATAGAACTGCTTAGTGTGGGAGTTGGGGGCAGGGTCTTGGTAGTCTTTCCTTTTGTGACTGTCTGCAATGTGTGTGTATATATATATATGTAAATATACAGTATATACACTCATACTGCGTTGCATATTCTTTATATTATAGGCTACTTGATTACAACCTGCTTTGAGACAGATGTTGTATTTTGTGTCTTTGATACTGTATTTAAAGTGTAGTTTGGAGAAACTGTATAAAACATCCCAGATAGTAATGCAACCTGCACATGGAATGGGGAGAACTGGTGTTTGTGGTGTTGAGTGTTTTAACTGGATCATATTCCACAGTTGGCTGTTAAAAACTGACAAGACCACTCTGTATTTTAGAGTTCATGGTTGTTCTGAATCTTTACTAGTGTTCTGGCTTTGCAGTCCTGTTGTTACTAACAAGTCATTTTTGTAAGTATAAAATGTAAATAAAAAGAATAAGTCTAAACCTTTGACGTTCTTTTTCCCCCACTAATATATTAAAGTTTGCTAGACGTTAATGAGAGCACACTGTTTTTTGGTAGTACATGACTTTACTAATACACCTTACATCTTTACAAAATAAAGGCTGTGTTTTTTTTTACATTAAGATATAAAAATATACAGCACATGTAAAAGCAATTTTCAGTGATTAATTAATTAGATTTTTTTAATAATCAAAAACCTTTCCCCAACTAATTAGTAAATGTAAATTATAATAAATGGGATTTAACCGTGTGCATCCCAGAAGGGAGACTTTACTGTAAAAATAATTTGATTATTGTGATTGTCATAATTTCTCTTGTCCATACTGTCCATAAAACGATCCCTTCCTAACACGACAAAATGTTAGCAGGGCTGGATTAAACTGTTCGGAGACCCGGGGGTTAAGCACAACCTACAGGGCCCCTTCTATCCCTCACTAATAGGGCTTCTTGTTTACATTGTTTCTATACTGGGAGCCAAATGTGTTGTTTGGTAACTGAATTAAACAGCAATTCAAGGTTTTTATTACGATCCTTAAAACTACATGTTAACCTTAGTGCCCTCCAAAAGACGGGGCTTCATATTTAGGTAACACAACAAGACCCTTGTTGTAGTGGTTCATACTTTCAATAAACTAGCAGAAGCTAGTTTGACACACAGTACCGTAAGCCAGGAGTTTTTAGAGCCCTGACAGCTGCAAGCTTTGAACATTCAGCCTTGACTGTACAAAATAGAGAATAAAATCCACTTACAGTTCTTTGGTAATCATGATGGAGCTTGACATTAGCACTGAATAAACATTAGAATGAATTTTTGCACAGAACAGACTGTAGATGTTGTCCCCCCATCTCGACAGAGTGTAGTCTGCTCTAGTGAAGGTATTGCTTCACAGCTAGTAAGACGAATGGCTATAGTGATCCACAAGTTCTACATTGGTATTAGGTTCTTCTGCATAACGTGTCATTAGTGATTGTTTTCATCCTTTCTCTAGTGCAGGGGTCACCAAGGCAGTGCCCGCGGGCACTCGGTCGCCCACAAGGATCACTTGAGACTCCAGCGAGGCATGTTCTACAAATAGTGCTGGTCACAATGAAGTCTAAAAAGTTTTTTGTTTTGAATCAAAAATGCTTGAATTAATGTAGATTTTAAAATGTTGTTATTTATTACAAGCGTTTTAAAACAAAAATATTTTATGTACATAACAAAATATGGCCTTTTCTGAAGTCAAAGGTCAATATTGCGCGCATGTCAACACCACATACCTGTTTCCTGACACGGAGGCGGTGCAACAACGAGTTAGTTGTGATTTACCCCCCCAAAAATGGCAGAAAAGTGAAAGAGAACATGTCATTTTCACAGTGATTGGGAGGAAGAGTTCTTTTTTACGTCAGTCAAAGAAAAATGTGTGTGTCTCATTTGCGGGACAACTGTTGTGACTGCAAAGCAGCACAATGTGGAGAGACACTTCAGTACATGTCACGAAAGCTACAATGCTAGCTACCCACCCGGCAGCACATTAAGGAAAGAAAAAGTCTGTGGGTTAAAGGCAGCTCTGGACAAACAGTCTTTTTTCACGAGGCCAGTGAAAAAATCACAAGAAGCAACTGAAGCTTCATTTAAAGCTGCGAACTTTTTGATAAAGAGCAAGAAAGCCTTTTCGGATGGGGAGGTTTTTAATAGGCCTATATTATAATTAGGAAAATATCTGGCAACTGTATTTAGGCCTGTTTTGTTTTACTTAATGAAAAAGAGAGGATACATATTCGCTAATGTTAATAACCATTAAGCAACTTAATGCAACCTGGAGCGGATATATCGCCAGGTGGAGGCTCAGTATGCAATGAATGCTGGAAAGCTGATGTCAGCTCCTCTGTCCTCTACAGTGGCAAGTGGACGTGACCAAGCATGTCATCCAGTATTTTGAAGAATTTAAAGCTACTGAACTACAACTACTTCTTTTGTTTTGATTTGGTCATGTAGTAATTTTGCTTAAGGATTAAGCACCATGATCTGACTTGTTGCACTGTGCAGCTGGGAAGCTGGCATCCTGTAACTTGCCCACTGCAAATATAAAAGCTTCAGAATTTTTGTGCTTTTTCCCAACTAAATTACAGACTAGCTCTTTCATTAACAAAAGACAAAACTCTGTCTCTTTACAGCTCCAAAAGTGAGATGCTCACATGGTCAGTCGGTTGAGCCACCACTTTGTTTCACACAGAAATAGCGCACAAACTGCTGAATGGACAGATGTTCATGGTTCCCAAAGGACTGCTGTGCTAAAGTTGTATTAGTTGTAGCTAGTTGCACCTAAAACTCCAAATGAGTGTAGTATGTCCAACTCAGGTTAAATGAAAATAACTTTGGTGATCCCTTAAGATTTCTTATAGCAACATTATTTTCCAAAGCTTTCAATTTGTCCACTACTTTGATTTATGACCACATATTTGCTAAAATGACTTTCCACCTCTCTCATGTAATTTGTGTTTACTTAAAATGTTAAAATGGTAAACATTAAACCTGCCCACACCAGTATGTTATAATAGTCACTGTGAGCATGTTAGCATGCTGACATTAGCATTCAGCTCAAAACACAACTTTACTAAATACGGCCTCACAGCGGTACTAGCATGTCTGTTTATGTCGTCTTGTTGTTCTGCTCAGTACGTGTCCTGGTCACAGCCACATTTAAAAAATCTAAATATGGATTTATATTATGTGTTTATGCTAGAATATGAATACTGACAACAATATAATTTTTATGCTCATTTTAACTTAGAACTACAGATATCAATATCTGCCTCAAAAATCCTGTAATGATCAGTGTTTACTTCAAATGCTTGGACCCCACCACAGCTACCAAGTTGAACTGGTGAAGTTTTTCGGATGAGTGATAAAATGTCTTCTATGACGGAAGCCCAGTGAATGTTTTTTTTTTTTGCATTCTCATTCTCAATAGGTTTATTGTAAACTTCAAAGAAAGAAATATTTAAGAGAAGTATGAACAAAACATAGGCGTTCAAGTCATTTATCTCTTTTGTTGAAACTGTGTAGAGTAGATACATCGTTGTAAAGCTTTTGCCAAAGTTTACTCAGGGCTGCAGAATTATTTTACACGTCCTTATAAGGACCGTGTCTCATGAATGCCTGGTGATACTTTTAAAGATGAAGACCAAGAGTCAGCAAACAGAGCACCACTATCACTTCAGCATTACTGCACTGACTGGAGCAGTAACTGACAGACAGTGATGTTATGCTGCAGCATGCAGCCAGTACAAGTTTAACAGAACTCCATTGTTGACACGTTGATGCCATGACGGTGTGAACCACGTTGATGTAAACTGTGACGTCAATGAACAGGTAGGCAAACAATGAATTCATAGCCTTGCAATAAGGGACCATATAAAGCAGTGATCTTAAGGAATACACTGCAGTGAAACCCTGCCACTTAGCAAGACGAGGCCATACCAGTCACCTGAGCACTCACACACATACAGTATACATGAATATGCTTAATTTTTAAGGCTTAGTTCTGCTAATGAAACTGTACAATAAAAAAGCCCTTAAGAGTTAAATGTCTCCTACATAAATCAAGTTTACATCTGTACCTAGGATTACTATCAGACAGCCTCATCAAATGTCTTACTTTAAAATGCAAGTACATTGTTGAAATGTTCCAAATATATCTGATATTAAAGATGCTTAAACTGCTAAGCATCCGCAGAACAAAGACAAATAGTGATGTACGGTGTATTATCTGAAATGGAAATCCTGCCTGACCACAGCCATGTCATCACTGTACTTTAAGAGTCACCAGGCTTGGCACCTAAAGTATTATACCTTTAATGTCTGTTTACAAGTTTCTTGGAGTGGTTTGGCATCACACTAGGCAATGTCTTTATCAACCTAAATCACAAAACAGATCCAACACAAAAAAGAACAGCTAAGTGGGCATCATAGATTTCTCAAATTTTTCCTTGAGATGTGCCCGTTATACCTAGATAATGGTAGGGTATCATCCCAACAGGGAATGATGATTTGGAAGTTATGAGCAGCAAATGCGTGGCTCTGTCCAAAGAAAAGTAAAAAGTGGACTGCATGAAATTTGGATGAAACAACCAGGTTACGCCTCGTGGGGCCCACACTTCTGCAACCCCCAGCAGCTGGGTGGCCAAGGGGTAGCACAGTGGTGTGGTAATTGGGCTGTAGCCTCACAGCAAAAAATTTCCGGTTCAAGCCAGAGTCGAACCAGGACCTTTTTGTGTAGAGCTTGCATGTTTTCCCTGTGCCTGCGTGGGTTCTCTCTGGGTACTCCGGCTTCCTCCCATAGTCCAAAGACATGCAGCTTAGGTTGACTGGTGACTCTAAATTGCCCATAGGAGTGAGTGTGAGTGTGTGTGATTGTTTGTCTACATGTCAGTCCTGTGATAGACTGGCGACCTGTCCAGCGTCTACCCCGCCTCTCACCCAATGTCAGCGGGGATAAGCTCCAGTCCCCCCCATGACCCTATTCAGGAATAGGTGCTATAGATAATGGATGGACAACCAGGTAAACCAAATCTATTTTCTAATATTGGCATTTAAGCTGTTTTTATGCAGTTAAATCATAATTTGACCTTATTTGATAACAGTTTGTTGAGTACTGATGTCAAATTACAAGATCTCAGTCAACTTCATGAGTGCAACAGTGGGTAAAACGAGAATCATTCTTTTAACTTTCATGACCATTTAAACATGGTTTAAAGCTGCTCTTAATATTTTCATATTAACCTTTGATCAAACGCCTATGTGTAATCACTTGCTCTGTGGAGCACTTTACCATCTTTCAGCTTATTTCTTTGGTTTTCACACTTACAACTTTATGGTTGATTCCCTGTCACCACTCACATTGGAGTTTTCACCTGCAACATATAGCTGTTTTCAGTGAATAAAGCTCTAAAAACCCATTGTACACTACCTGTCTAGCAACAAAAAACAGGGAGTTACATTTAGAGGCTAGCTATTAGTGGAGCATCTATAGCAACTAAAGAGCCACATGCATCCCTCAGGAGTTAGTGGAAGCTAAACCAGCTCAAATTAAGCCTTTGCGTGCTAACACATTCACCGTATCAATTATAAGCTGACAATATGTCAACAGGTTGTTATTGTACTGCTCATAAGTGGCAAAAAAAATCAATTATTGTAAGTTTAAAGTTGCCTTATGCAGAAACAGGCAGAACCACATCACACATCAAACATTTGCCTTGACAGATCTAGCTTTTGTATGTGAGACAGACCTCCTTTCATAGAAATCAGATGAGTCAGATGAGTCTCAGGGCAGGAAGCTACATTCCCAGGACTTGTGCAAGGTTGCACATGCTGCACAATGACCAATACAATGTATTAAAGGTTGACTGGATGACTTATACTGTTGGAAAATACAGTATGTTCTGAGCCTTAGGATAAACAGCTGGGTGAATAAGGTTTGGAAAAGGTAACTGCAAAAGATTTTTCAAGTCAAAATCAGGAACATTTTCATGTAAATACTGCAACAGTGTTTTACTACAGTACTTACTATGACTTAACAGTGACTGAAAGTGTTTACATTGACTCTTGCAAATGGAGCAAGGGTGCAATGAAATTGTTGTCCCTTGCATAGATAAAGTGCTTTGTAACACTATATCCTTCTGCTCAGGATACACAGAGGAGATACAGGCTAGTCTGTGTGAGCAATAGTGGCAGCTTGTAGAATTACATGGGGAAAAATCCATCCATCCAAACAGCACCTCTGTCACCATGCAAGAGCACTGATAGTAATCCATTCTGTAAAACCCCATTGTCACATTCAGTGACAATGTTATCTCAATTTCAATGCATATGTCTTAATAATTCCTTTTTTTCTACAGTATATAAACATAGCAATTACTATTCTTAAGTTTAGGGACAGATTGTAATTACAGTTAAACAAGACTATAATTGGATGCCCATTTAGTGCAATGTATTCGGGCTGTGAGGACAGATATCGACTCTGGTGCTGACTAAACAGAGGGTCTTGGTCCACTTCCAAGCAGACTCTGGTGCAGTTCATTTTTGGAGTGAAAGGAAGTGAACCATAAAGGAAGTGAAAGTAGATATATGGTCATTTAAAAGCCAAATTAATAAATCCATCTGCTGAATGTAAACAGTTCAGGAGGCAATTATATAACTGATCCGTATAAGCAATGTACTGTATAAGTTTATGTAAATCATTTGGTAACCATGATAACAGGTATACACATCAGAAAAATGAAAGCAACATCTTAGTTTAGCATGTCAGGAGGCTAAGACTAGCTAATTAGCACTCAACGCAAAGTACACACAAACACGCATGAGAATTCCAGCCTTTTTGCAGGTTTTTAGCAATAAAAAGGTGTTTCAACTGATGCTGCAAGGGACAAATGATGGGAAATTAAAGCTAACATTATTAAATTCAAAGGAGGAAGTTAACAACTGCACTAAATTTCATGGCAATTTAAAAAAAGTGTTGACATCTTACTCAAAATCACATTTTAACCTGTTGATGGTGCTAAAGGAAAAGTCAAAAATAACCAGTGTCATTAGGATACATTGTATGGAACCCATGAATATCTGCACAACATTTTATGCAAAGCCACCAGGTAGATTTAAGAGTTTATTAGATGCACCTAGCTAAAACAAATTTTTACACTCCATCCATATCAACAAAAATAGCTCTGTATAATGCCGTACAGTCTCCAAAATGATCATACACCGAAAACAAACAAACACTGGATTTATGCAGTTTAGCTGGAAGGAACTCACTGACTTGTCAGTAGTCAGCACCTCTTTAAAGTAGTTTGAACACAAACAATCATGAAGGGAAGGTTTATTTGCTGGACTGTTATATTAGACTGACTTAGTTTTAGCTTGGTGTACCTAATAAACTGCCAACTTACTGTAAGTGAAGTGGTGGCACTAGATGAAATGCTAGGGGATCACCAAAGTGGTTATTACTCCTTAACAGCAATACATTCAGGGGGCAGAGGAAAAGGTACAGTATGAGACATTGGTTAATTGCTACAAGCCTCATGGACAGTCCTCTCACATGTTTACTTCCTCTATGACCCTCCATCCATAGCACATAACGTTATTTGAAGGAACTTGCACTGGAATGAGGACTGGATGTTCCATGTCTGGTTAAAATGAAGCTTTTCCAAAACTAGAGAGAAGATTTGATTCTGAGCTGTAGTGGAAAGAATCAAACAAGCACCAAGAAGCTCATTAGAAATGAATGGAAACTTTATGCTGTAGGTCAGGGGTAAGCAATCCTGGTCCTTTAGGGCCGCTATCCTGTTTGTTTTCCAACAATCCCTGTCCTACCCACAGCTGATTACCAGGATCAGGTTTGTTCAGTACATCAGAAGCTGGAAGATAGCATCTTAGATGAAGGTGGAGTGAGGAAAGACAAAGTGAATTGGCATCTTCCAGCTTCTGACTGACTGAACACACCTGATCCAGGTAATCAACAGCAGGTAGGACAGGGATTGTTGAAAAAACACTGCAGAGCAGCGGCCCTTTAGAACTGGGATTGGCCAACCCTGCTGTAGATAGATGAACTGATGCTTCTATTGACAGGTATGCGGTACAGTAGAGCTATTGGTGAACAGACTTGAACCGAGGGAAGGAGAAATGAGTGTGGTCAACACTTCAGACAGCTGTCATCACTGTCCTTGAATCTTGGAAAATAATGCAACAAATGTAATCTCTCTGACTGCATGAATGTCTATGAACATTACCCAGGTTCTAGGTAAACTTGAATGTGAAATAGTCTGAATGTCAAACTATTATTTTCTGTGAATACAAAAAGCCTAATGAACCTGGGAAGGATGTGATTTGTGGAATATTCCACTGAACCCAACCACTCCATTGATTGGGAATGTATGACATATATTAGTCATGCAGCATGTTTTATTTTTCCTGGCAGGAAGGCTCACTGCACCATTATCATTTTCCTCACTTACTGTTACTTACTTAGTAGTTTGTCTAAACCCCACGTCAAGGCATACACATCCAACAAATAGGCCTCAAATGTAAACAAGTCATAAATGCGCCTGCAAACCCATTTTTGGCTCTGTAGTAAAAGTTTACAAGTGAGAGCTCAGTGTTACATAAGACATTTGGAATGAAGGCGTTGCATGCAGGATGAAAAGGGAGTGAATGATGGGTTCCATCATCCACTAATTCATCTTCACCCACCTGTCTTTTCCTAGCAAAGAACCTGCATTTTTGTTTTAGCCTTTTTTTTTCTAAATCAGATTAGCTTGCAGCTTTTGGAAACACCACACTCTGGTCTTAGGAATATTCTGTTTTATATTGATTACATATGTATAAAATAGACTAGTGTGTTCTCTAAATTTGAAGCAGTTGGCTTCATCGTGGAAAATACAAGTCTGGAGTGCACGGATGAAATGCAAAAGCAACAAAATTCTGGCTCTGTATGATGGAATGGATTAGCTTCAGCTTATCTATCATCAGCCCTGGAGCTCAGCATCATCTATCAGTTCCTGTGTCTTCATCACCAAAGATTTACAGGAAAATAACACAAGTTGAATACAAAATTCATACCACAACCAGACATTTTAATCCTGCTACTTGACAAAAAACTCCCTTGTAGTTCTCTGGTAGATGAATGCTGAAAGTTGAAGGAATTGTTACATTATTCCAGGAACCTTTTGAAACATCAATAAATGTTCACCTTTTCCAGCAATACACTAGAGCAGGGGTCACCAACCTTTTTGAGGCGTGTTCTGTGTTTGTTCTTGATAAAGTTCGTGTCAAAAAAAGCTGATTCACAGAGATAGGTTGAACCAAAAAGGCAGGCAGCTTTCATAGCTGCTGTGCATACACCACTGTACTTTTCTGTGTCCACAAGGCACCAAACGTTTGATGCAGACTGATGGGCTTTAAGGTGGATGTCATTTTGCAATGTTAGGACTTCTATCTTTACCTGTCCAGCATCCAAGTTGAACAGAGCATTTAGTTGCTCAGCAGTGCATGTCATGTCCACTTGCATGAAAGGATTTGTAATAAATGACACACATGGTGGGCAGCAGGGTGGTGCGGTGGTTAGTGCTATTGCCTCACAGCAAGCAGGTTCTGGGTTCAAGCCCCGGCCCACCTGGGGCCTCTCTGTGCGGAGTTTGCATGTTCTCCCCGTGCTTGTGTGGGTTCTCTCTGGGTGCTCCAGCTTCCTCTCAAAGACCTGCATCATAGGTTGATTGGTCTCTAAATTGCCTGTAGGAGTGGTTGTTTGTCTGTGTGTTGACCCTGTGATGGTGACCTCTCCAGGGTGTACCCCACCTTTTGCCCGCAGGTGGCTGGGATTGGCTCCAGCCCCCTGTGACCCCGTTTGGGACTAAGCGGTTTAGAAAATGGATGGATGGACACACATGGCTCAAGTTGATCAAAGTCACAAAATCTGTCCTCAAATTCCTGTCCTAGTCTGTTTATGACTTCAGAATACTTTTCTACAGCTTTGTCAAAGCTGTAGATGCAGAAGCATTGTTATTCAACACTGCCCGCACAGAGGGAAAGTGCAGCAGTTTGTGTCTCTGTAAATGCACAGAGAAAATGTTCATCTTAGCTTTAAATTCGTTGACTGCACATCATGTGAGCGACTGTTTTACCTTTGCCTTGCAGCTCACAGTTCAAATGGTTCAGTTTCCCAGTGACATCCGTTAAAAACGTGAGGTCAAGTATCCACTTCGTGTCCTGAAGCAGCGAGGCGTCTTCCCCCTTGGACTGCATAAAACTCTTTGATTTCACCCAGAAGTGACAAAAAGAATTCGTCCCCTGCTGAGGCATCGGATTTCTGTGTGTAGTAACTGTGACGTTTATCTATGGCAGCAAATCACTCCGAGAGTCAGGTCGGTTAACGATGGAACACTCTTTATTGGATACAACAGCAGAAGACAGGAAGTGCCTTGCTTCTTTCTATCTAGAAACCCCGGGGGTCTGCCCAACGCACATGCGCAGTAGAATAACTAAAATATATTCACTTCACGTGACATCTCCCCCCTTTTAACAATGGGCAAACAACACATCAACCCTCCTGTTTAACACGTACAGTTCTCCCTCTATATTCCCCCTTTTTTTTGTTTTGTTTTTTGCATATATATAAAACTAAACACAACCGTAACTGTCTAAGGGTGTAGGTAGACTACCATGTTTCTCCTGGTAGCACTAGAGTACTGCCCTACTGGCCCACACTGCTCATTTGGATCATTTGGCTGAGAAATGTCCATCTCTAGGGGAAAGATCAGTTCCTGATCCCCCAGGCGGATATGGCGCCGATTCCTCCTGGGCGTACCGCCACACCCAGTCTCCAGGGTGAAGGAGCGCGGTGTGGCCTCCTGGCACTGCACCGTCGCTGTGGTCGTCCAAACTTTTTCCTCATCAGTCTTTATTCTAACTCTGTCGCCTACAGACAGTGGGGGAAGAGTTTTGGTGGAGTATCTGCGGTTGTAGTATTTCTCATAGCACTGCTTTGCCTTTGCATCATTCATTTTAACAGTTTCAAGATCAGGCCACTTCAGCATCAAACTCTCTTTTAGTACTGGAAGTGTCGTGCGGATTTCCCGACCCATCAACAGCCTGGCAGGGCTTTCCTTCGTTGGCTCTGTTGGTGTTGAGCGATAACTCAGTAAAGCTAGGTCGGGGTCGTCTTGTTTCAGAATCCACTTTGCTGTCTTTATGGCTCGTTCGGCCATGCCGTTGGATTGTGGGAAATTGGGGCTGGAAGTGATATGTCGGAAGTCACACTTAGCCGCAAAGCATCTCAACTGTTCTGCTGCAAACTGA
Organism: Monopterus albus; assembly: GCF_001952655.1. Taxonomy (NCBI): domain Eukaryota; kingdom Metazoa; phylum Chordata; class Actinopteri; order Synbranchiformes; family Synbranchidae; genus Monopterus; species Monopterus albus. Next base: position 187,380 of record NW_018128126.1, read on the forward strand.
GGGCCGTTATCAGTCATGAGCTCCTCTGGCATTCCAAAACGTGTGAAGATGCCTCCCAGTTTGCATATGATGGTGTCTGAGTTAGTCTTTGGCAAATCCAAGATTTCGAGCCATCGGGAGAAGTAGTCTATCACGACTAAATAGTGACGACCTTTGTATTCGCACAGGTCGGCAGCAAGTTTTTGCCAAGGCAGGTCCGGCAATGGGGTGGTGATCAGTGGTTCTCTGCTCTGGTTCGGTCTGTAGATACTACAATGTTTACATGCTGTTATAAGCTTCTTCACATCACTGGCGATACCAGGCCACCACACTGCGCCTCTATATCGCTCTCTGCACTTTGTAAGTCCCTGATGACCCTGGTGGATTTTCTGCAGCATGTTTTCTCTCATACTTTCAGGGATTACAATCTGTTTTCCTCGTCGCAGTAGTCCGTTAGCTTCACTAAGTGAACCACGCTCTTTGAAGTATGCGTT
>NW_018128126.1:190122-190833 GCF_001952655.1 Monopterus albus
GTACAGTTGTCTAACGAATGCTTCCACACTTTCACCAGGGAGTTGGGCTCTGGAGTGAAACTTGGCACGTTCATAGATAACGTTACGTTTTGGAATAAAATGTTCATCGAACTTAGCCATCACTACAGCGTAGTTATCGCTGTCTCCCGCGCTGTTGAAGGTGAATGACTTGAAAATGTCCTCGACCTCCACTCACATTGAATAAATCAACGCATTTACCTGCACCGTTTCATCCTCCGCCATTAGCAGGGAAGCGACTCTATACCTGGTGAATCTCTGTTTCCAGAACGGCCATGACTCAGGCATGGAAAAGTCGAACTGCTCCGGCGGGGAGAACTTAGCCATGGCGATGCACACTTCGGTCCGTTCAAAACAAGAAAACACAGCTCACGTCCAAAAGCCTGGCCGCTGCACGGGTCTTTTACTTCTGACACCATGTGACGTTTATCTATGGCAGCAAATCACTCCGACAGTCAGGTCGGTTAGCGATGGAACACTCTTTATTGGATACAACAACAGAAGACAGGAAGTGCCTTGCTTCTTTCTATCTAGAAACCCCGGGGGTCTGCCCAACGCACATGGGCAGTAGAATAACTAAAATATATTCACTTCACGTGACAGTAACAGGTCACCATATTCAGCTGACAGCTCCTCCAATAGCACCTTGAATATCCTGTGTTGTTTGGCTTTGGAGCGGATGCCATTTATGAT
>NW_018128126.1:191124-195668 GCF_001952655.1 Monopterus albus
ACTTGTCACACTGGATGCTAAACCACCCGCACAGCGAGATCTCAGTTAAGTTCTCGGACATAGATGATATTCTTCTAGCCATCGTACTTGCTCCAAGTTGGACATCAGAGAGGGCAGAGATGACATCGGGACCATGCTTCTCATCTTTGAAGACTGTGTTTGCAACAATCATCATAGCTTCTTTAATATCAATAGATACTTGACCTAGCTGAGGAGGCTGAAGAGTTAGCATAGAAGTCAGTAAACAGGTTACTAGTTTTTGTCTTGTAGTCTATATGGGGATATGTATGAATAGATTTCTTTGTGTTCCAAGTAAACAATGCATGCTGAATATAATCAAAACTGGGAGACTGTTAATAACCAGTATACTCATGTCCATATAACTGCACTCATTGTTTGCAAATGATTCCAATGTATCTAATATCTAATATATTTTTGGTGACTGATACCCTAGCCAAATCCTACATCCCAAACCCAATATACGGCACTGTCCCTACCTTTGATACAACCCACAGAACTGCCCCAGCGACACACTTACCAGACCTTTATCATCATGGTAACTATTAAACGGACCCATATGACTGTTCCACTAGCAAGAAGCATAACAGCCCTTTGTTATTATGGAAACAATCATAAACACATAGTTACAGTTATGGAATTGTCATGTTTTCACTGGGTTTAAACACATACACAAAAAAGAAAACTTGGTTACACTCAGGAAAAGATTGTGTTTTGGGACAAAATAACTACCTCCTTAAGGTTATTAGACCTTTGCTGCTTTGGTTAGAATAATAAATATTTGGTTGAGGTTGTGGAACGGTCATGGATGAAAAAACATGTTTGAGACTAGAACTGAACACTTGTCGCCTGAGGGAAATTCTTGTTTACTCATCCATCCATTCCATGGCTGTACCTAGTACCAACCTCCTCCCATATGCTGTCTGTCATTTCCTCCTTTGCTTGTGTCATAATTACTTTATCCACTAGAGATAATCTGTGTAAGTGTTTACCTTTTCCAGTGAAAGCAACCTCAATTTGCACTGGAGTATCATTACATTAAATAACAGAATCACCATTTATAAAAAAAAAAATGTATTGCCCAATACTATGTAGTGTATTTCGTTAGTGCTATTGCTTCTTAACAGAATGTTACACTATAGGGAGTGAGGGGAGCCAGCCTGTGGTCTATGATGCCCTGGGCAAGAGAATAATAAAATGATAAAGTGACCCTGAATCTTCTCTTAGTTATGCTGCTACAGGCCTAGACTGCTGTGGGTCTGAGTACCTCCCCTCCCTTTCCTTCTCCTCCCTTTCCATGCATTTATATGCCACCATTGCATATCATTAACTTTGTGTGTCCGCTCTCCCATAGTGTGTCCTCTCTCTCTCCCTGTACCTCTGGAACTTTATGTTTCTGATCAGTAGTCATCAGCCACATCAACCTGCCCAATGTTTGATTGTTTGTTGTGTCTTGTTGCTTTTCTTTTCTTTTCTCTCTCCTCTATCCACTCACTCCAACCAGTCGAGGCAGAAGGCCACCCACCAAGACGCTGTCGAAAGTTTCTTCTGCTAAAATGAGTTTTTCCTCCCCTCGCTGTCATCGAGTGCTGCTCAAGGGAGATTTGTTGGATTTTTCCCTAAAATACTGTAATTACCTTGTAATGTGCCCCTGAGATTTTTGTTGTGAATTTGCTCTATGCAAATCAAATTGGATTGAAGTGAATATCCCTATACCAATCCCAAGCTATGACTAATGGCAGACATGACAGACATACTCTCAGTCACACTGCAGATAAAATGTGTAATTTATTTTAATTTCCTGATGTCTGTATTAACATGATTATAGCAGGTGCTTCAGAGCCAACCCTGTACCCAGCACAGACATAGGAGAGGATGAGCAGGACTACTCCAGCTGTGACAGTGCTTGTACTTGATCAGTGTAAACTACAAATCTGTCAGTTTTTGAAAGAAATATACACCTAGAGATAGACAAAGAATTTTATTGCTGACATAAAAATCATCAGCAGTAGGTCTGTTCTTCTGTTTTTCCATTTTAACTGCCATAAACTATTGCTCATTAGTTTTTAGTGCTTGTGCAGCTGCTTTTTTGGCAGTGATTCCTGTCTTCTGTGCCTCTGTGGTAACTTGAAAATCTGAAATGTTAGGGTTAGGTAATATAAGATATCTTCAGTGACAATTAAATAAAAAAAATCCCCTCTCTCACTTCAGGGCAGTCTTATTCCTTCCTCTACCAGAGGCCTGGGAGCTTGAGGGTCCTGCGCAGTATCTTAGCTGTTCCTAGCACTGCACTTTTCTGGACAGAGATCTCAGATGTTGTTCCTGGGATCTGGTGGAGCCACTCTCCCAGTCACAGCTCCCAATGTTCCTATTACCACGGGGACCACTGGTGTCTTCGCCTTCCACATCTTTTATATACTGTATATATACTGTATATGTAGCTGGGTAGTAAACGTATATTAAGGAAAGATGAATAAATAACTGAATAGTTTTCCATTTATGGTGAAAAGTCCCCTAAAGGTTCTTAAAGTTAACATTTTTATGCAATGTTCATGGTTTTCCTGTTAATATAACACAGTTTGAATTTGTTGATGTAATGTGAAAGTAACTCACAGTGGGCTGCTGGAGTTTAATGTCAATCTTAGAACATTGGCCACTAGATGGCGGTACTGAGTAGGATGTATATCTTCCAACAAAACTTCGCCAAGTGCATTGTGGTCTTTCTTTCTTTATGTTTGGACTGAGCTTAAGAAGAGTGGAGCACAGTGATTTTTTTAACCTCTATATGTCAATCTATAAGTAAATATGCCCAAACCTAGTTGGATTCTGCCTGTATAATACTTTAAAGAAGTCATATATCAGTGTCTTGACAAGATGCTATATTATAGAAGCCAATGGTGCTAGCGGCGTGGAGGTTGTGGTCATGTGGCGCAGACCCTCGTGTCCTCGGCCATTAGCAGGGCAACGCCATGCTGGTTGTACTTTTCAGTGTGTCCAACGTGGAGCTGGTGAGCTTTTGGCAGAGTGTAAGTTTCTTTAAGTATGTGAATATGGCATTTCATGGATATTTGGTGTTTACAAATTGTTTTATTTTGTTTGTGTGTGCAGCCAGAGCCCCCTGCCGTATTTTGTCATTTTGTCATCTCCTATTTTGTGTAAATAAACTGTGACCTGTGTTAGGTTATTTCTTAGTTAGATAGATATTCAGAGATTTGTTGTCTAGGAATGTTTAGTGCAGACAGGGTGACTGGCTTAGGCTGTTAACTGTTCAGCCTGCTGTGCAGACTGCAGGCACGTCAAGGTTACAGGAAAACTGCTGTTAGTGTCAACTGTAATGCTAGTCTTAATATTTGTCTTAATGTGTAAGGTTATGTCCAATTGTTTTAGATACACACCACGAAAACAACAGTCACGCACCTTGACTTTTCCTCATGTTTTGGCTAAACGTTATAGCAGCTGCAAGGCTTGCTTATCAGGTGACGTCACGGTTCGACAGCCCAGAAAGGATTAATATTGTATAGGAATTCTTGGTTCGGGGTCTTTCTGCTTCCGGGCTGCTTTTGGCAGGCTGGGGGTTGGAAGATCTCTGGACTGGAAGTGTGAATTCTTGCCTGTGACTCTTTGAATAAACCAGCACGGTTATATTTTTTATATACTCAAGTGGTCTGAGTCGTCCCTCGGAGTTCCTGGTTTGAAAGAACCGGACGAGGCTTTATAATGGAATAGAGCCTTTACCTGCTGGACAAGAAAGCTGCATGGACCCCAGCAATTGTGTCACCTGTGTCCACCAATGTGCCCGGGTTGCATACATATATGTTTTTTTTACAATGAGCCTATATATGATTGCCTTTTGGAATAATTAACTGTAAATAATAGGGACTGAGATTTGAGCAAAAGAAAAACATTTAATACTGTGACTACAAGCATAGCAGTAGTGACAGAAAGTTGTACTTGTGCATCTGTAGAAGGAAGCTGCAGGGTTGATGTGGAGATACTGTGTGGAGCAGACTCTATTAGTGCTGACAGATAGGATCAGCCCATTGGAGACGGTCAAAGAGCGAGTAGACAGTGGAAAGGCTTGCATCAGGCAACAAACAAACTTGCAAATATGTTTAAGTAAAAGGTGGGTTTTTCTTTTTTTTGAGTTATAAGTAAATGTGACATTTAACTGTTCCTGTGCTAAGCGTATTCACTTCCTGTTTACTGTGTCTGTACTGTGATGTGCTTGCTATGAAATTGTTTATGGATTAAGTTCACTGATTTCTAGGCAGCTAATTTTTGAGTCACAACATACCCCTGCCACAGTGCATTCAGTTCATTATTAGTCCCAACTGGCTTTTCTCAAACTGTAAATAAGCCCACTCACTGTTTTAATCACACTCTTGATCTTGTTCTGACATATGGCATCGAAACTGAACACTTAATAGTTTTTCCCCAAAACCCTCTTCTGTCTGACCATTTTCTAATAACTTTTGAATTTACATTAATGGATTATACTCTATATGGGAAACAATTCCACTACAGTA
>NW_018128126.1:195802-215429 GCF_001952655.1 Monopterus albus
TCGATAATCTTGTTGATAGTACTGCAGCCTTCCTGCGTAATACACTTGATACCATTGCCCCTCTGAAAAAGAAGGCAGTGAAACAGAGGAGGCTAGCCCCGTGGTACAGCTCGCAGCTCTGCTCCCTAAAGCAGGCATCACGAAAAATGGAAAGGAGGTGGCACTCCACTAAGTCAGAAGAGTTTTTCATAGCCTGGAAAGATAGTTTAATAACATATAAGAAAGCCCTTCATAGTGCCAGAACTGCATTTTATTCATCACTGATTGAGGAAAATAAGAACAACCCCAGGTTTCTTTTCAGCACTGTAGCCAGGCTGACAAAGAGCCACAGTGCTGTTGAGCTTAACATTCCCTTAGATCTCAGCAGCAATGACTTCTTTACAAATAAAATCACAACTATTAGAGAAAAAAATAATCCCATTAAGACGTCTTTCCCCTAATCAACATGTCCATATTAGATCTGATTAACCTTTCTCTATTAACAGGTTATGTTCCACAGGCTTTTAAAGTGGCTGTAATTAAACCCCTACTCAGAAAGCCTACTCTTGACCCAGGTGTTCTAGCTAATTAGAGACCGATATCCAATCTCCCGTTTATTTCTAAAATCATAGAAAAAGCTGTTGCAAAGCAGTTATGTGACCACTTGCACAAGAATGATTTGTTTGAGGATTTTGTCACCAACGATCTTCTCCTATCCTCAGCCAAAGGACTCGTCTCTATACTTGTCCTCTTAGATCTCAGTGCTACTTTTGACACCACTGATCACAGCATCTTACTACAGAGACTTGAAAATGTTATTTGGATTAAAGGAACTGCACTAAGTTGGTTCAAATCTTACTTATCAGAAAGATTCCAAATTGTTCATGTTAATGATGAATTAACACACAGAGACTGAAATTAACACACAAACTGAAGTTAGTCACGGCGTTCCACAGGGCTCTGTGCTAGGTCCAATTCTTTTCACTTTATATATGCTTCCTTTAGGCAATATTATCAGGAACCAGCATAAATTTCCATTGCTATAAAGATGACACTCATTTATGTTTATCTATGAACCCAGATGAATCAGATCAGTTGGTCAAACTTCAAGCATGTCTTAAAGACACAAAAGCCTGGATGACTTGTAATTTTATACTTCTAAACTCTGACAAAACTGAAGTTATTGTACTTGGGCCTGAAAACCTTAGAAATCTGCTGTCTAACCATATAGTTACTCTAGATGACATAGCTCTGGCCTCCAGTACTACTGTGAGGAACCTTGGAGTCATTTTTGACCAAGATATGTCATTTAAATCATACATAAACCAAGTCTCTAGAACTGCCTTCTTTCACCTGCACAATATCACCAAAATCAGGAGCATCCTGTCTCAGAGTGGTGCTGAAAAACTGATCCATGCATTTGTTATTTCCAGGCATTTGGACTACTGTAACTCTTTACTATCAGGATGTCCCAATAGTTCCCTAAAAAGCCTCCAGTTAATCCAAAATGCTGCAGCCAAAGTACTGACAGGAACTAGCAAGAGAGATCATATCTCTCCCATATTAGCTTCACTGGCTCCCTGTGAAAATCCAGAATTATTATCATCTCAACAGAGCACTTTGCTCTCAGGGTGCAGGTCTACTTGTTGTTCCTAGAGTCTGCTGTTGTGGAACCTGACCTCGGTAAGTATAAGTCAGGCACACACTAGTGATGATTCCCTTATCTTTTGAAAAAACACTCAAAGTTTCTTCAGTCTGAAAAAAGATATATGTTTTATTGCAACAGGTCACAAGGGGCAATATGTCCATTTCTGGTACCACAAACCCTCATGGTATCCAATGCTACAGATGTAGATTGGGAGGCAGAGCCTTTAGCTATCAAGCTCCTCTCCTATGGAACCAACTCCCAGTCTCAGTTCGGGAGGCGGACACCCTCTCTACCTTTAAGATTAGATTTAAGACTTTCCTTTTTGATAAAGCTTATAGTTAGGGCTGGATCAGGTGACCCTGAACCTTCCCTTAGTTATGCTGCTATAGGTCTAGGCTGCTGGGGGGCCCCATGATGCTCTGAGTTTCTCTCCTCTCTTTGCCTCCCCTCCCCTCCAGCTCTGCTCTCCTCTCCTACCTTCTTCTCTCCTCTATTCTCTCTCCAGTCACTAACTGTGTCTCCCTCTCCCATAGTGTGTCCTCTCTCTCTCTCTCTCCCTGTCCCTTTCTGGCTCTGGAGCTCTATATCTCTGATTAGCAGTCACCAGCCACATCAACCTGCCCAGTGTTTGATTGTTTGTTGTTTGTGTCCTGTTGCTTTTCTTCTTTTCTCTCTCCTCTATCCACTCACCCCAACAGGTTGAGACAGAAGGCCGCCCACCAAGAGCCGGGGTCTGTCGGGGGTTTCTTCTGTTAAAGGGAGTTTTTCCTCCTCACTGTCACCAAGTGCTTGCTCAAGGGGCATTTGTTGGGTTTTTCCTTTATAACAATAATAATAATAGTAAGGTCTAGACTTTACTTTGTAAAGTGTCCTGAGATGGTTTTTGTTGTGATTTGGTGCTATACAAATAAAATTTCATTTAAAAAATTGAATTGAATTCATTTTGCCATATACCTGTCACAGTTGCACACACACAGAGGACTAGATCCAAGGCACACAGCCAGCTCTTTCAGATATGAGGCAGATCCAGAGTATAGTAGGTGTAGACGGGAGCAGGTAGGTAGCTTGACTTGTCCTTCTCTCCTGCAAGCATGGGCCTGCGAGTGGATGACAGGTAAGCGCAGCATTCTTTTTCTCTTCAAGAGGTGTGGACAAGTTAACATATGACAGGTAAATCCAGCTTCACTTCTCTTTTCTACTTCACAGGTGTGCGCATGGGTAGGTAAGTGGTCTGAAAGACATGGTGAGTGCAGTGACAGACAAGGACGATCTAAGAGCTATAGGTGTGCTGTTGCAGTGTTTATGGTTTTTTCTTTATGTTTACATATGAACCATGTAGTGAGCAGGTTGTAGGGAATAGTTTCAATCATTTTTGTTCAATTAGCAAATAAAACAGCAAAACAGCTGTCAGTTTATTATGTATGCCTAGCTAAAGGTAATTGAAGTGTCCTTGGGCAAAACACAGAACCCCCCAAGTTGCCCTCGATGGTTAGAGCCATCGGTTGAGGTGGTGGCGCAGATGGCTGCTATCGGTTCTGTACCGGAAACAAATTCCTTGTGTGTAACATACTTGGCCAATAAAGGTGATTATCCTTATCCTTATCCTTATGCTTAAAAGCCTACTGCAGTAAATTCCCTTTAAATATACAATGGTAAGTTCAGTGATTTTCAGCTTGTGTTCAAACTGTTTCAAAGAGGTGTTGATTCCACCATGTTATCATTTTGGAAGATGTAGTTTTTGGTAAACTGTATTGTTATATGGTATTTTTATTACTTTGTCCACCTCATTTATATCAGTGAGTGTAGATTTAAAAACACACACCTCTCTGTATAATGTAGTGCAGCTAAACAGCAGCAAGCTCCAGCCTCCAAAATAAACATTATCACATTAATGAAGGTGGATTTATTGCAGGATTGTTAGACTGACCTAGTTAGGTGTACTGTACTTGATAAACTGACAACAGACCATTATTCGTTACTCTTAACATAGAACAGTACAGAGTGTCCACACAACAGGCTGTCAAACTGGGAATATATTAGCCATGGGATTACAGAAATATCACGCTTGAATCTTTATTATAGTTTTACTGTAACTTGTTAATTACATGTTCATACAATGTAATGTATTTTAATCACGAGGTTTCATATCTAGACTATTATAGGTCACAGTAGTTGGAAATTTCAGAGTTACAATGAGAAAACCCTGAGGCTGGACAGGATATGAAGAGAAATTGCAAAGGAAAAGAGAGTGGGAAGGAGAGACAAATCAGGACAAAGCCACAGAATGGATGAGGAAATAAAAGAAGAACAAATCAATGTGTGGGATATAGATTAGGCTAAAATGCAATCAAAAGCAGGGACAGAGGCAGAGAGAGACAAAGAGACAGGGCCGAGTTTCAGCTGGACCTCTAAAGTATGTTTTTATTCTCTGTAGGCTCAATATAAGTATATAGTATAGCATTTCACTCAATAAAAGAAGTTTGAAGTCTGTTTTATATCAGGGACATACAAGAATAAATGCACAAATTCCGAGATAGCGCAATCCCATGCCAGCCTGCCAGGACCTCTTGCCACCCCATGTACTGTAAATTTTCTAGATCTGCTGGCGTGGTGGGGAATCCACAGCTTCTGCTTTCAGATGCACAAAGTTGTTGTTTCTGCTGCAGCAAGTCAGTAGTACACTGAGAGCAGCTGAGGGAGAAGGGGAGACATTTAGTTCAACACATCAAAACCCCTGGACCTCGGTATCCACACTCAGACTGAATTCACAGAAGTTGTTATTATAAAAAGTCAGTAATGCTTCTGAGATTATACTTTGTATAGATATGCATAGAGGTGGGCATATGCTTGATTCACTCTACACCATCCATTTTTTCACTGTCTACCTGTAAGCTCAGTATGTTTTCAGCAGAATGCACACTTGATCATTTTATAAGGACATTTTGATCCTTTATAAGTGGCAGTGATTCAAATGTTCCTACTGCGTAACATAATGACTTACTGTAACGCAGTGATTGCTTGGCCAGAGTTCCAGCTTGCAAAGTTTTGGAGGGAAAACTGTACTACCCCATTATAGTGTATGAAGACACAGACCTTTGTATAGTGCTGAAATGAAAATATCTGATTTGTATTTTATTATTCTAAAACTTAAAAGTATAGTCCTTTTCTAAGAGCTGCAGCTACAGTACCTTATTTAGTTTGAGCTTAACTCCCTTAACTTTTTATTATAACATTGATTTTGTTTTCAAAGGTCGGGCACCTGTTTCTTTTGCTTAGATACTGTGGTGTTATATGTGTTTACGGTTGCACTAAATGAGAAGCTGGCAAACAAATTTTGTTGTCATTAACCAGTACAATGACAATAAAGTTTCTCTCTCTCACTACTATACAGCTTTATGAGCAAACAATATGACTTTGATCAGCAATTCCCAACCTTTTGGCTTGTGTCCTTTTAAAACAATGCAGTGGCTACATGTGACCACTCATAACAAGTTTAATATGGCAGAGTTGTGAGCAGTTCCACCAAAATAAATAGGCCTGAAACAGCTTAGAAAAAGAAACTATGCCCAAAACTTTAGTCTGGAAGAAACATGTTACTGATTATCTCTGAATCTTTTAATCAGCTCTTGACCCCCTCCGATTTTTCCTATGATCATGCACTTTTGAAAGAAAATGTGTCATTCTTCTGTTGTCATTATGGTCCATAATGGGCCTTTAGTGATTGGGTTCCAGTCAGTCATTTCCTTTTTTTATGTTAACCTAATCTGCTGTCAGGAAGGTTTTCTAAGTCTGTTATTTTTCATAATCCCTCTTTCAGGCAGTACACGTTTATTAAAGTTACAGTAAAAGGTATCACATCAAACTTCTAAAAAAGACAATTAAATCTACTACATTAGAGAAACCCGCTAGCACTCTTCTCAGATCATCGGAGGTATGGAAGGGTTGTTGCGGGGGAGTCGGGATTAAAATGATGACTTATGACACAGCTATTCTAATTTCCAAGAATGTGTTTTTCTTGTAACAGTACTAGGTTGAAGTGCTAGGCTGTACTGCTCTCAAAATTTCATTTGCGATCACTGTTTTTGGTTGCTAAGGACACTATCCCTGTTTGGCAGAGAATTTGACATCAAACAGTGGTCTCATCTTCATGAATAATCTAACCAGACATCTCAAAGGTAATGTCTGGATATTTTATCCAGCAAGGGCTTGTATGACAAAGTGAAGGCCTGTTTTCTTTCTCTGCAGCATCATCATTTCATTCTCATTCTGTGATGTGTTTAGTTACCCACATGAGCGATTCAACCTGTTCACAAATGGGTTGAGAGGAGGCTCTTAAGATGACAGATGTGTGACATTAGGCACGTGCTGCAGATATGAAGATCAAGCTTTCACTTCTTCCCTCAGTGCACAGCTACTGTCTGCAGTGGCTGCATTTCATTTTGAGACAAACTTGAACTTTATATCAGACAAATGGAGCAAATGTTTGGAGCATATGGTGGATTTCTTTAGGGGATGCAATGATTTCCAACCCACCAACAAACCATGAGAAAAGGGTCTGGAGCAGTTTTTCCATTTCTTCATGGCAACATCTTTCCATTGCACTTCTGGGAAGTCATGGAAAAGCTGACCTGACAGCAGTGACAGTAAAACGCCTATGATACCTGTGACATTTTCCAGTAGTTCTGGTGTCAGCCAGCACATGTGGCCAATTTGTGGAGGCTAGAACGTGCATATGAGTTTCAGGGAACATGAAGGGACATTTTTCATTATGATATCTTTCTCAGACTGTAGAAGGACTTGTCATGCATACTCCACCCATGCCTGGATGTAACAAAACCTGAAGTAAACACTGTAAATTCTTTCTTTCTTTCATTCTTTTTTGTTTATTTAATCAGCTTTAAGCAGTAACTGAAATTTCTTGGGTAGCAAATCCACATTCTCGTATATATCTGTTTATTTCAAATATACATATCTCTCATAATTCTGCATACTGCAACAAAACAAGTCAGACATACAGTATTTTAATGTTTTTCACCATTATTTTCCTATTCATTTAAATGAGTAGTAATATTTTCACCCATCCTCTTCACATTTAAATTGCCACTAATAAACCTTTTTCAGCCTTTCACCATTCCCTTCACATTTTAACTTTACCATATTATTAAGTTTAGTTGAATAGGTTCAGTAATCTCAGGTCAAGGTTCATGCTCTTTTCAGACCTTCAGAAGTTTGATAATATGTGGTGAAGTGTGAACAGGCATTTCATGATCATGAAAACAACACTAAATGCAGCGATTTCCCAGTGATTTGTGTGGGAAGACAGAGAATAATAAAGATGACTGAGGTGCAGGCACAATACAGTCTACAGAGCTACAGTATATAATAACTAAAAAGTGTTAGCAAAGGGTGAAAAGGAGGATTTTCCTGTGGAACCCCAGAAAGGCAGTTTATACACTCAGTGTTTTACATAAACTGAGACATTCTGAAAGCTTATAGTGTAATTCTCTGTCCACATTTTAACATTTAAGAATGTTTGTACTAGGCTTTCTGTGTCAACAAATGCATCTCATTAAAAATAAACAATTTTCCTCAGGTGGCAAGTGTAGGTCATTGCCTGTCTAGCAATCAACATGTTTGTGTGGCAGAAAATACAACTACTGTATGTCAGTCTGAAGTGAAAAAACTAAACTCAATTAAATTAAATTAAACTAAACTTGTACATGTGCTTAAATTGATCTACGGTGTCCAGCAGCCTGTCTACAGAGAGTTCTGTTTGATGTCCTAGCTAGGTGCGATGCAGGGGGAAGGAGGGGAGGTGATGAGACTGGGTCTGGGTCCCTCCTCATCCCAGGAATGTGTGCAGGTTCCTCTCCAGAAGTGCCGACGTCAGCAGTGGCCTTGGATAAAAAAACAAAAAACAGTTTATAAACCAATCTGCTTGTAATGAAGCCACTTTATGGTTTGAGATTAACACTTAATAGAGTCCTTGTATAAATATTCTGCATGCCACTGAGCATTACTGCATATGAAGACTTACATGTAATGTATTTGTTGGCATGAACAATTGTAGTAGCTATAGATGAAGGTTAGTCATGTAGTGGACATTTATTCTTGTTCTTATAATTGAGAATCTTGTATTATCTAAGTTTTTAAAATCACCATCATATTCTTTTGCAGTGTTTAAAATGTCCACTGTCCATTGCATTTCAGGATTTAAGTATTATCCGCCTTTTACTCTATAGTCCCACCCCTTGAAACTGCGTTATTTCCTTCTGCTTCTATTTGCCCTTCTTGGGATGAGTTAACATTTTTTTGCAGAAAGGATAATTAAGGTCAAGTAAAGACAATTTATAAGAGAATGTAAAACAATAGTAGTCGGCCAATTTGCTGTGCAGCATTTAAAGAAGCAGATGAATAAATAAATAAAATATCTAGGAGAAAACCATAGAAAGGCACTTTAAATTCAGCCCTGTAGTGAAACACAAGCCAATGAAGAGACGTTAAAGGAAATGTGGTCATGGGTACCTGTCAAGAACCTGGCAGCAGTGTTCTGGACCAGCTGCAGATGAGAAAGTGAAGACTGGGTGATTCTTGCATATAATGGAGTGCAGTAATCAAGCTGGTATGAAAAAGGCATGAATCACTTCCTCAGAGTTGATAGAAGGGAGAAAGTGCTTGGCTGCAGTCATACATCTCAATGGAAAGAAGCTAATTTGACAACTTAATTTAGATGTTTATCAAATTTAAACTCAGTATCAAATACCACACCTGGGATTTACCCCGGCCCATGCTGTTCTCCTGGTCCTGCTTCCTTCCTGACTTGACCACTGCTTTGACTTTTGATAAGCAAAATGTATGCTGCCACAGTTCATACAGTTTACAGTAGGGGTCAAGGTGCAGTAACTGCCTGGAGAAGCAAAAGAGTTATCAGGTCCAAAGGCAGTTATCTCAGTTTTAATTTCATTTACTATGAATTAAAACTAATAATGTGAGATCTAGGTTTTATGTCTGTCATCTTTGAAACTGTAGCAGTAAATGCCATATTTATTAAAACTGGACTTTGAGGGAAGCATGAAAACAAAAGACTGGGACCAAAAGTAGATCCTCTTCACAGGTGAGAGGAGCTAAGGAGGATAAAAATTCACAAACATAACTTAAATCAAATTATACCCTTGAATGAACACATTTCAAGAGGAAAAGGGTTAATGAAAATGTTTTAAAGTGCAGACTAACCACTGTGATGTGCTTTAAAACTAGACTGAAATACCATGAAATACCACCATCCAGCAAAGTCTGCAGTTTAAGGAAAGTGTTTAAAAGTGTTTTAAGAACTTTAAAATCTGAAAGAACTGTGAGGCTAGCTTTAGGTCTTTTATAAATGACTGCACCACAGTGTCTTTAATGTTATTTGAGACAGACCTACAACAGGTCAATGGTGCCAAAGGGTTTATTATTTCATAAGTTTTCCATGAGTAAACCAATGTTTATTATTAACAACAACAATAATAATAATTCATTATCTATACCACTTACAGGGGGGCTGGAGCCAATCTCAGCAGCTGACATTGGGCAAGAGGCAGGGTCCATCCTGGACAGGTCACCAGTCTATCACAGGGCTGATATATAGACACACAACCACACACAATCACTCCTAGGGGCAATTTGGATTCACCAATCAACCTAAGCTCCCTGTCTTTGGACCATGGGAGGAAGCCAGAGTACCTGGAGAGGCATAGGGAGAACATGTAAACTTTTGTCGACCCAAGCTCTAACCTGGAACCTTCTTGCAGTGAGGCAACAGAGCTTACCACCACACTGCTGTGCCGCCCTAACCATAACCACTACTTGACTAACCCTAACCCTTACCCCATCCTTAAACCACGCTGTCACCCCAAAATTTAGTGAGTCACATAGTGAGGACCAGAGTCTGGTCCCCACAGGGAAGGCTGAGTCCCCACAATGTGAGTGTTTTAACAGGTTTTAGTCCCCACAGTGTGAGTAATACCAAGGGCACACACACACACACACACACACACATACTTGAACTTCTATCTTTGTGAGGAAACACACTGACATAATGCAATCCATTACCCTAACCATCAGAAATAAATGCCTTACCACAACCCTTCCCCTAATACCTGACCTAAACCTAAATCTAACCTGAATTCTAAAACCAAGTCATAACCCTCAAAAAGGTGGGCCTATATGTTTTCATTCATGAGGTCAGTTTGGAAAGCAAACATCCAAGCTCGCACATGAGAGGAATGAGTAAGCAGAAGGTTAATGCTGCCTGAATCAGTGAAAAGAAGAATACTTAGACTCACACTGCATCAGCATTAAATTTCTTCAATCAAGAGTACAGACAGCCAGCACCGGCCTTCAATGTGCAGACTCTTTACCTAACATACAGTAAGTCAGGACCTGAAGACGCATCTGGAAAGCAATTCACCCATCATCAGGTGCCCATGGCAAAAGGCTTCACAAATGGACCACATGATTTTGACATATTCTCCTTCAATCTTCCAGGCCTCACTTCATATGTCATTGCATTCCACAGCTGAGCTCTCAGCCTGGCCAGCTGCCCTGCGTAGCATGAAATGAACAAAAACTCATCAGGTGTTTCAGCACTTATGTCTGAATTTGGTAGTAGGAAGATTAACACTTTTTCTTCAATTATTTTATCAGTAACACATATCTGGGAAAGTGTGAATAAAGGTTAAAATGAAGAAAATGTGTACAAAAGCAGTACAACATCCAATTATAGGTTAGACAACATGCATAGTTGGGGGATATTTCAGTGTAAGTTTTCCACTATGAATGACACCTTTCCTTTTACAGTGCACATAGTCATTTGACACATAATTTATTTCATGATTAGAGCAGCTTTAAACCCAGCATGTGTAGAATTTGAAAGGTTATGCCTTTGGTGCCCTCCAGTGGTATTAACACATAAGACCTTGTAGCAGAAAGCACAGAGTGAACCGACTGTAATTGGAACATTTGTCCTTTTTCAACAAACCAAATTTAAAGCCATCAAAATAATTTCAAATATATGTACATAGTCATATATAGTCAAAAATACAGAGAACTACTGTGCTACTGACTCCTTCAATCTGATAAAGACCTTGTGATTAGCTCATTAGTAAGACCTCTCCATTGTTATTCTTCACTGAGTGAAAACAAGTCCTGGTTAACAGATCAGGGTCGGCTTTGTTTTCAGGGTCTACTAAAACACTGATCACTTGGTACCTTGATGGATTAATATATGCTGTATTCATTCTACTGACCTAATGGCACTGTGTATTTAAGTCAGAACTTCAAAGGACTTCACCAAGGGTGTGTAATTCCATTCAAGGGAACTGAAGCTGCACAGCTTATGCTGCACTTTCTCCCTTGCTATGCCCTCCTCCCATCCTTGGCCTGTTTGTTTAGGCACATAGCCAACACAATACACAAAACCTATCACCCTTACAAACATTCCTAAAGTTCTTACATTACTTCTGCTTATGCGTTTTTGTTGAACCTGCAGCATCTGCTGAGGTTTAGCCGTACCACATGCCGACCTCTGGGTCCTGCAGCATGTTGGCCTGTCTGTGAACTGTGCCCAGCTGATACTGTACACTGTGGACCAGACTGGAGGAATCACAGGGTGAATGTAAATGTTTGCTTCTGCTGTTAATCCCCTAATTAGGCCCAACTGGGAATATACAAATCTAAGAATATAACTTGGCCATGGGAATTTCATGAGATGAGCAAAGTACTGCAAAACACAAATAGGAAAAAATAAATTGTTGGTTGACAAAATAATCTAAATACCGGGGGCCATTTTTCTTGATAGTGTATAAGTTAAACCAGAAAAGGTTTTTAAATGCAGCACACGTTTGTGGATCTGAGAGTGAGAAAACCCTCTCAAAACCTTGCACATGAGTTTAACATGATCCATGTGTGTCAGGTGATCTGTGCACGTGCATCTTACAATCTGTAAATACAGTGTAAAGAACTGCAAACAGAAAATCATTTTTACACATTTGTAAATCTGGATTTTATTTGTAAATTGACCAACACCCATTAATGGCTAGTTATGACAGATTTTTACCCCCATTTGATTCAATCTTTTGAAAAGTGGGTTCCGAGCAGGTTTCAGATCCCACAATCACTTAGTCTACAACAAATCAAGACCCCAAATCTGAAGTCACCTTTGACCTTGTATAAAAAACACATCTTGGAAAAAGTGGAGCACTCTCTCCATGGCAGGAATTTGTCGCTAGGCCTAAACCCTGTCTGGGAAATCAACGCCTGAGGGTTTTAACTGTAAAGTAATTATCCCCTTTGAAAACACTGCTGCAAAGTTGGACCATATAATACTGAATGACATGTAGTTTGTCTGTATCCTGCTCCAGACCAGAATCCTTGACACATGAAGACACTGTGCACTTTTCTTTTCTGTTTGATTTATTATTTTTCTTCTGTTGCTTCGGCACTTGGAGGACAGAGGATTGTGCCCCACTGGACCTCTGTTCACTGCCTCAGGTACTTCAGCTACACAATTTCAAATCTTTTTCAGTGAAGAGTTTACGCTACACATCTTATTGCCCTGAAGGCTTCCATGGGGGAATTAAAACTAAAAACAAGCAGTAGCTAATCATGGGGCCAATATTTATCTTCACTCTCTAAATCATATCTTCATTGCAGAAGAGGATTAGGACCGCTGGTCAACATTTTGGGTATTCTGAGAAAAAAGTCAGAACTCCAATATATTTTCTCCCGTGGCCCTAATCCTTTTTTGTACTTCATCATGTATTCCACTGAAACTGAATGGTACTGTACAGCATTATCAGTATTACCTCACCGGGCAGCCAGGTTTACCTAATATTTCCATCTCTTGCTTCATCCTCCTCCTCTGCTTCAGTAATGTGTCCTGTTTACTTTCACTCCTGTACATGTTAAAAGAGAAATGCTGAAAAATGATTGGATTCCCTTTACCTTTAGATGTTTCCACATGCTTGTCCAGGAGCTGGATACTGCACAGTATTACTCATTTAATGTAACATTTGAATTCATTAGATTTGGTTTAATTAGTAGGCATTTCCATTTTATTGTAATGTGATAAAATGTGTTATTAACTGAGAAGCCAGATTTCAGGTTTCTATTATGGCCTGCTGATTCCTGCCTGTGGCGCTGTCTAGATCTTTAAGGTGGGTGGATTTGTACACGTTCCCATATTTGGTGAAACTGGCCATTTTAACAGTGATGAGTTGAAATAAATAACGCTGAGATGGAATAAGATGTAGACCCTCTGACTCTTCCAAAATGATTGAGCATGGAAATAATAATGTAGATTCATATGTTATCCTCCTTGTGCCAAAGTGAATATCTGTGAGGCAGGGCTTGGATAAACATTTATATTACCCCACTCAGCAAAATACATCTTCCAGACTCTTTGAAGAATTTAAAATATTTCTCTGAAGTGTGACGAGGCACTAGACTTTGCAAGAGAAAGCAAATGGCCAGGGCTCAGAGACATATCAAATCTTTACAACCTGAGCTTCAGTTTTATGACAGTAATCCCTATAAGTGCGTGATATGTACAGGAACCCACAAAGAAGCCTCTTCAATGCAGCTTCCTCCTCTGTCTGAGACAAAATATTCTGTCCTTTGGAAAATTCCACTCAGCGGTCCAAGACCATGTCCTGATGGTGACAGAGAGAAAAAATAACAGTTGGGGATTTTTAAGAGGTTGAAACTCCAAAATGAGTTATATGGTTTACAAGGTTCTGCTGGTTTTCTTATTAAATGTGACTCTACAGCTGTAGATGGCAACTATCTCTAACCTGGCTTAACTTTTCAGGTCACAGACTCCAGACACACATTAAACTGACACACCCCATCTGGTCAGGTTTTGTCTTGACTGTTGTCTTCAGGAGTTGTCATGGGAATATATTTATTTTAGACAAAGACCACCACAAATAATTTATCTTTTTTTTCCAGAAGGAAAGAAAGAAGTTAGACGTTTGGAGACAGGAGGCAGGACTGTTGTTCTTCAAGACCAACACACTCTTATGTAACATTCTTAGGAGCATCTCCTTTTTTAACAAGGCAGAAAAGAATACAGACACATGGATAAATGAATGGACATCTGCAGGTAATAGGTGACAGAAAAAACTTTCCATTACAATCAATACTTTTACTGTATCAGTAATAAAAGTAAAAACATTTCTGATTCAGAGTTACCTCTGCCAGATTGTTATATGTAGTGTTGGGAAGGTTACAAATGTATATGGGTTATGGATTACTAGTTACCCTGTTAGGAATGTAATAACTGATTTAACTATTTGAATTACTGCATCAAAGTAATGTAACTTTAACATTTGATTACTTTTTTAGCAAATGTTTGGAACTCGGCAATAAAGCTGAGAAGTCCTAAAACACAAGTTTACACCAGTCGGCATAAACCTCACAGTTTCATCTTGAACATTAACTATTTTGATGATGACAGCATTTAACACATGCTGCCAAATGTATGGCGCCTGTCTAGGCGTGTTCACGTGTAAGCCATCCTACCCATGATGGCATTGCAGTCATATTTGTCACAACAGCTTTGGTGATCCATGATGAAATATGCCAAAAGAAAAAGGTATTGCTGCAGGGTGAAAAGATGAAAAGCCACCAAATGAATGTTAGATTCTACATATAAGCTTTTCACAGAAAAGAACAGATGTAGATGTAATAACACTAACATTTTCTTAGTAATTGTAGCTGATTACAATTACATTTATTTTATAATCTAATTATATGTAACTAGTTATATGTTTCTAGATAGGCCACAACATGGGTTAAATGTAGAGCCTTTATATAACTGGATTATTATTTCTGATGTGTTAAGCAGCATTTTAATGTTGTAATTGAGCTTTTTTAAAGGAATACATTTACATTTACATTTTGGGAAAAAGGTACATTTGTGATGCACCTTTGTGTCTTAGGGGTTAAAACCCTAACTGTGATTTGTCCAAGGATGTGTGTTTATTACATCTCCCCCTCATTTTCTGTCATCTCTCATTACTAGTACTATCTAATAAATGCATTAACCTCCCCTCAAACATGATTAAAAAGGATGTCTGCAAGAAGCAAATACACATACTTCCCAAAATGTCAAACTCCTCCTATATACTGTTGGGTAGTTTTATATTTCATAAGCTAATCATCTATAAAGTATTGTATAGAGCTTAAGTACAACATATCTGAAAAGTCTTTAAAGAACTAACAATGGATACCATCCAACATTTGGAGTAAGGTACAATATCTCCCTGTTAGATCATCTTTGCTTCCTTCCAACACTGTATTCAGTGAATTTTGCTTGATTATTGTCGTAATGGTCTAAAATCATAATTAGAGCATGGTATGATCATTACTGATAGGAGTATAGTAGCGGCAGCAGCAGCAGTATTAAGAGCAGTTGTATGAGTAGACAGTGACTGGCTGATATCCAGTTTCCAGTTAAAAGCTTGGGCTGCTGATATATCAGCCTGAGCTGAGTACAGTCTGTTCTTTGTTGACAGTGGAGCCTAACAGCAGCAGAGGAGGTGTGGGATCAGACCAAGCATGTGATAAATCATGACTCAGTAGTGTAGCATGATAAACAAAAGCTGTTTGAACAAGTCCGCATGTCAGACAGATGAGAGAAACTGTATTTGTGCTCCTCCTATCCATCTGCCAGTCAGCCTCTTCCTATTGGCTGCCTGATCTACTGTCAAACTTTACTGTATATTTATCAGTTTATGTTTAAAATATTGTTTTCTGACAATTGTTATTTCGTCTCTTTGAACTATGTTTGCTTATTGCACTTGTCCATATGTTCACTTGTCATTTGCTGTATCGGTCTGTCTTGACTTGTCTCCTACTGCCCTCTAGTGGATAAGGTGCAGAGTTATTCAGCTGTCATGACTAAAGGATTCCACTGGAGGTCAGCCAACAAGCACACACAATTGTAAATGGAGGCACAATTCCCTACTCTAGTAAGGACCTTCCAAAAATTACCAGTATCCCTAATTCTTCACAAACATGGTAACATAGTGACAAGAACATCAACCAGTCAAAATAACTTAGCAAATATTGCACTTGAAAAAAAGTAACCATATATTTATAACATTAGTAATACAACATCTGTGAACTGAAATACAAAGTCAGTAAGTCAAAGTGACCAATCAACCAAAGATTAATTAAAGAAAATGAATCATAGCAGGCATCAGTTAATACTTCAGTTCTAATCAGGGCCAACAATAATCAAAGACCAAGATTACCATTTAGATAATAAACTGCTTTCAATTAAATATAAAAACGAATGAAAGTGAATAAAAGTTATGCAATTAAAGCAATAATCAGAATGTCGTGCAGTGACCATTTGGGATGCAACCTCAGATCAGTCAGTATGTAATAAGAAAACATGACATTAGGTGTCTCTCACCAAAATCCCTAGTTACATTGTTTGAATCATCAACAAACAAAAAACTCATCAAGCAGTCAAAGACATAATCAGTACATTACCCGTTTAAAAGCATGTGTCAAACACGAGCAATAATCAATCTAAGAACCAAAGGAGTGCAATGATCAATATGAAATGATCTGAGGTTTAAAGGTAACCAAATTCTTCATTTATACAGTAGAGTCCATCTCCTTGGAGATTATGTTTTATCTTTATTTACACCATGAATTTAACGTGGCTTTTTTGACAGTGACGAACATAAAAAAAATCCCTTACTAGACTTTGTGATAAACAATAAACTAATGAATGTTATTAGTGTGATTATTTTAGATTAGATTATATTAGTGTGAGCTGGCACAATGATGCCATCATCCTTGAATTCATCGTCCACTTATGACCAAAATACAATTGCGTATAACATGGTTTCATTTCACTTACTGTACAAGCAGTGTTACACTTAAATAACCATTTAAATAACTTGAACTATATCGTCATTATTCCTAACTTTACAAAGTGTCAGTTTCATTTTAGGCATCAATTTGACAAGGTTACCAATGTTCCAGCAGCTGTAATAAAAATCCACATTACATATCTGTTACATTTCAGTGTACGCAATTATAAAAATATAAATATACATATATATAATACATACCCCTTGGACGTTTTCACGTTTTATCTTTATTTACAGATTGAATCAAAGCAGATTTAATTTGTCTTTTTGTTAAGAGAAAAAGATCCTTTAATGTCAAAGTACACTAGACACAGCTTTACAAGTTGGTGTGAATTCAGTACAAATAGAGAAGATTGGTAAAATTTAATTATCATTAAAAATGTCAAAATGTATTATTCTTTTCCCTTTAATAGTGAGACATACAGGGAAATAGCAAAAGGTATAAACACTGCAGGGCAACCACGGGGTGATCAAATTTTGATGTCATGAACATTTTGCTATCAATTGCATGAATGTGTGATGCAATTCATGATTCAATTCTTATGTGAAGCCACTAATGATGTTACATGTTCTCTTTCTGAAGCATCAGCGTCTGCCAGCACTCACACTGTGTTTCCTTTGGGAAAGGCTGTTTTGTCTAATAAATCAATGCAACGTTTTATAATGAAAAGATTGAAATGTCCAGAAACAACCCTCATGTGTTTGCTAAAAAAGGGCCCATCCAGTGCCACAGGAGTGAAACTGAAGCCTAAGTGTCACTATTTATACTTCACTTCTTTTTCTTTCTTTTTTTAGTGTTAAGTCACAAAACCCCATATTAAAGTATGAATGGTGGGTTTTTTTGTGATTAGTGGATGCAGATAAGATCATTTGCATTACAAATGATCAATACTGCATTACCCAAATTTGCATTTGTTGTATTTCAATTATTGTTTTAAATTTGGAACACTAGAGCATGTAAATTCACACTATTGATATTTCTTTACATAATTTAGCATTCCAAACTCTGCCATATTTTTTCCATATACACACAGACACTTTGTTTGCGTAACAGTAACAAGGAGCCACTGTAATCTACTTACTGTTTACTAGAGGAACTTCCCAAGAAAAAGCTAGCCAAGAAATTTAACCATGTTTACATAGTCAAATGGACTAACTAATGTTGCGTTATGCTGACTGAACAAAGAGAGTATTTGAAAATGTTAAGACACCAGGACACATAGGGACAGTCAAATTATTTAGCCCATTCATGTCACTGGCAGAATGACACACTGTACACCACAGTCCAATCTTTCTTCTGTCCCAGATGTTCGTTGCAGAAGAGAGCTGTCCATCCCTCTTATCTGTGAGCCACTAACTAATAAAAAAACCCACAGCGCACATTATATCACCTTGTTACAAAAGTACAGGGAGTCGCCATACTGCTATTGACAATTTCATTTTCAATTTCAAAATTTCATTTTCCAAATGAAATCACATGTGATTTCATTTGGAGACACTGTACACTGTGCTAAGTGGAAAATGTTGGCACTGCTGCCAGCCTGTGAAAATCCCCTCTACTGTCCCATTGTAATGTATAACTGAATTAATGTACTGGATAAAAAGCAAATTTTAGAGCAGGGGTTCTCAAACACAATATTAAAGGTTTCAAAGGTCTAGAACAATTAGTGATAAGCAAATGACTTTTATTAAACTTACTTATAACTTACAAGCAATGTACACTCACCAGCCACTTTATTAGATACACCTGTACCTAATATTCTGACCCTCTCATGTATGTAACTGGGGAGGACAAAAGTATAGAAACACCTCTAAATATAAGGTAGTCTAGCACAGCACCACCTTTAACTAGGACCTCAATAATAAACATATTAAATTTATACATGACAGTTTCACCAAAAACTGAAACATTTGCTGCTTCTTGCTAATGCAGCTCCCTCTCTTCACTATATAGCTCACTTGACCACCACTGAGCTCGCTCTCTCTCTCATTGCAATACCCACCTCCCCTCCCCCTCCTACACCTCTCTGTGGAGTTGTTCAGTTAAGTGATCAGTTGTGCGTGGTGTTCTGAGGCTACAGAATGGCCAGACACTTTGGCACAGCTCACAATTGTGTTCATTGTGGCTGGCTGACATATGAACTACTGTACTGTATATACCTACCGCATAATGCGCTGTCTGTCATTTTTTTCTGGGTTTATGTTCTGTCTTATGGTTCATCCTTTGGCTGTGTACTGTACCACTGCTTTTGGAGTTTGGTACAGCTGCACTAGTGGACTAGCTGGATTAAACTGTTTTTTTTCCAGATTTGATGGTGCTCAAAATATCCTCTGGTTCAGCCAGTTATAAAATAAGCAAAGAATAAGGTGTGTTTCAAAACTCGACTGATACAATGTTATTTATGCCTGATGAGCATGGTCACTGTTCATTCTAATGGCCAAATGGAACCCAGCTATAGTGAAACATCCCACATTGTCATCAGACTGCCTCACCAGCTCCCACTTTCAGTGGGTCTCTCTCTCGCTCTGTAATATCTGGCCATACTGCATAATGTCACACATCATCACTCCATCAGACAATGAAGACTAATAGATTACATGAAGAAGTATTAAAATGACTGTGGTAATGACACTTAAGCAATTAACCTTCACAACTATCAGCAGAGTAATCAAATATTACATCCTGCAGGACTGTTTCGCCCAGACAGACTGGGATGTGTTTAAAGCTGCAGCCACCTCAGAGGACTTTTCTGTCAGTGTACAGGATTATGCTGAGTATGTGACCAGATACATTAGTATCAACAACATTGTGCCCACCATACAAGTCAGGAGGTTCCCCAACCAGAAGCCCTGGATAAACAGTCAGGTAGCCACATGCTGCATGTTCGCTCTCATGCATTCAGATCAGGCGATGAGACGGAGTACAAAGCTGCAAAGTACAGACTGAGGAAAGCCATCACAGTGGCCAAGAGGCAGTACAGAGAGAAGCTGAATGGCTTCTATTCTACTGCTGACTCCGGACGGATGTGGCAAGGCCTGTAGCACATCACAGACTACAGGACCACCACCA
>NW_018128126.1:216209-216391 GCF_001952655.1 Monopterus albus
GAAGCAGCCTACAGGAGGGAGGTGGCTGGTCTGGTGTCATGGTGCAAGGACAATAATCTCAGCCTCAACATGGACAAGATGAAGGAAATGATAGTGGACATGAGGAAGGACAGTAGAACTCATCAACCACTGTTCATCCGGGGGCTCAAAGTGGAGAGGGTGAGCAGCTTCAAATACCTGGG
>NW_018128126.1:216574-217196 GCF_001952655.1 Monopterus albus
AGCGCCTGCAGAGAGTGGTAAAGACTGCAGAGAAGATCACCAGGACTCTACTGCCCTCTCTGCAGAGCATTTACCACTGCAGGGTGCATAGGAAAGGTGCCTCCATCCTCAAAGACCCGACCTACCCCCAGCACGGACTGTTCACCTCCCTACCCTCTGGCCGGCGGTTCAGAAGTGTGAAATGCAGGACCTCTAGACTGAAAAACTTTTTCTTTCCTTCTGCCATCAGACTCCTAAACAGCTGACAGAAGCTTATTACAAGGAAATACGTCATGTACTGACAACCTGTACTGTTTACATTCTCAGTTTGCACATGCATAATTGCACATTGACTGTTGACTACTGCACATACTGTGGTTGGAGGGAGCTGAACCTCTTTTCATCGTCTGGACCGACCATAAAAACCTGTCATATCTGCAAACTGCCAAAAGACTAAACGCTTGGCAGGCCAGGTGGGCGCTCTTCTTTGGTCATTTTAGTTTCACACTCACCTATCGTCACGGTTCCAAAAACCAGAAACCCGACGCCCTGTCGCGACCGTACAGTCCTACACAGGACGACCAGAAGGAGGAGACGATACTTCTTCTTTTGTCTCTCCTCTATCCACTCACCCCAACCGGCC
>NW_018128126.1:218211-218769 GCF_001952655.1 Monopterus albus
GCCCCCGGCACCTCGGCAGCTGTTATCAGGGCTATCAGCGACTCCACTCCTGCTCACGTAGGAGCACGCTCCCGGCGACTAGGCACACCTGCGCTCAATTAGCTGTACCATACTTAAACACAGCGCTGGTGTGTCCTCGTCGCCAGATAATCTCTCAGTCTTCTGCCGGCGACTTCGCGTGTCTCACCGCCTGGATCCTGAGGTCTACTAATATCGTCCTACTCTGGCATATTGATGTTATCCATTGTGTCGACTTGAGTGAGTTTCTCTGTCTTGTTTACGTTTTTTTTTTTTTTTAACTCATTAAGGAGTATCTTCTGTTATTTTTGGAACTGACTATTGGGGAGATCTTATGTTTATTCTGAACTCATTACCAAGGAGTATCTTCTGTTATTTTGAACTGATGATGGAGTGTCTTATGTTTTTGTTTTCTAAACTGATTACGGAGAAGTGTTTACTTTTTTGAACTGGTGCCGCCTATATCTCCGTGGGCCTTGCTGCCGAGCGACGATCGTTGGTTGGGGTCCATATCAAGTGCCTGGGTCAGTGAAGCGTGGG
>NW_018128126.1:219209-222123 GCF_001952655.1 Monopterus albus
CCAGTCATTTCACCGGCCCCAAACGCCTGAGACCCACGCCAGCAGCTCCGCGTCTGATCCTCGCCACCTCCTTTCATTTCCATACTCTGTCAAATAAATATCTTTCTCTGACCTGAGTTTGAGTCCTGCCTATTACTGAGTCCAGTTGCTCTTTTGGTGTGTGGCTTGCCGTAACAGTACATGAGATTCAGTATACAGTATGTACATAGATGTCCCATTCCAAACAGTATATCAACAACTCTAAAACCAGACAGGGGTGAATCAGCCAAAGTTTGATCTAATAACACTAATCAAAGGTAATAATAGTAGTATTTTCTGTCTTTTAGTGCAGTTTAAGACAGAGGGGCATCAAGCCATCTTCACTATCAAGATCTGCCATGGTGTTACACAAACTGTACGACACGGGGCATCAAGCCATCTTCACTATCAAGTTCTGCCATGGTGTTACACAGAAACTGTACGACACAGGATCCAAAGGACAACACACAACACCAGCATGCCATTAGTGTCCAAATCCTAAGTCAAACAATCTTCCATTTTATAAAAACTGGAACAGTTTCAAAACTTATAGCATTTTAAAATGTGAACTTTCTTTTGTCTGTTGTCTGATCTGCCTTCTCTCCAGACTACAGTGTCAGTGCCCTCATTACCATAGCTACAAAGACTTTCGTGCAGTATAATAAACTTCAAGATCTTAGTGACAGCATCAGAAGATACTATCCTACTGTCACCATAGTAATCGCTGATGACAGTGAAAATCCCCAAATCATCTCTGGGCTGTACATCAAACATTACATTATGCCTTTTGGAAAGGTAAGGAAGCACAGCTGACATATATTGAAGTCTTGCTGTTGTTGATCTTTGGTATTCAAGCTCGGGGTCATAACTCATAGGGCTGGTTTGCTGGATGAAACCTGGCCATTTCCCAGGTGACCACAAAGCATCTGCTGTGGGTGGATGATGACTTCCTCTTCACAGCCGACACAAAGCTGGAGAAACTCGTGAACGTTTTTCAGAGGACCACTCTGGATCGGGTGAGGGGATAGAGGAATAAACTGCTGTTGTCAGTGACTGTAACCATGTTTTTCAGAGGTGTGACTGACATCAGCATGTATTTATTCCCAGATTGGCGGTGCAGTGCTGGAGACAGGAGGGAAGCCTAACACCTTCAGAAAGACCATCTCCATTGAGCCAGGGGATGGTAATAGTTACTGTGTACACATGAGGACAGGATTTCATCACATCATCCAAGGCTTCCCCAACTGTGTTGTCACTGACACGGTTGTTAACTTCTTCCTGGCTCACACAGACAAAGTCCAGCAGGTCGGCTTTGAGCCACATCTCACCAGAGTAGTTTACACGGCTGAGTACGGTGAAATGCACCTGACAGAATTATTTTCATATGAAACATAAAGACCTATGTTGTTCAGTAAAATACACAAATAGCATATTTATAGCGTATTTCTTGCATTTACCTTATTACCATCATTAAGATGAAAGCACCAGCTGTGTCCCAGTTCCACACTAGCAGTAGTAGACATACTGATTGTATATAGCATGCACTGGTATTTTGTATTGATATAAATAATATAAAACATGAAACAATGGAGATCAATCAAACAGTGCAGGTGCATTTTTAAAAGCTACTGCAGATAAAACTTAAGAAAAAATGCAATCACTGGCCCAGTACACATACAAGAAATTTGACTCTGGTTTCAATGGCCTCAGTTTTCAGGAGACAAACATTCAGCTAAAAACAAATCACAACAAAGGTAAACACAGATACACAACCATTACATGCATTTGTTGTAAGTTTTTCTTCTGTTAGCGGTTCCCCAAAATCTTTTGTGAATTTACGTTTTCCATTAAAAACATTCAAAAATTAAGCAAAATCATGATCAAAACTGCTTGACTGTATTCCATTTTGTAGCATGTTCAATGTGTACCTACTGTATGCACGAAACCCAGTTAGAGTAAGTCACGTACACTGGAGTGAAATCAGGGCACACTTCAGATTTTTTAGTCCACAAAAATAGACAAAGAGTGATAAATAACACTAGTGCATAGTACATTAAACTTAGTAAAGGCACTGATGAAAAATTGTTAGACTTTTCAGGAAGGCAGACACAACTGCATAATCATCAACCCACAATTTACAAGTGCTTTAGCAACATTTGGATTTAAAGATCCTTATCTCATTTTAGCTATGTATATAATATGATATTCTAAGATGCAATCATACGTTGAAATCTTTTTATCAGCACATGCCAGTACCCCAGAGTCTGTGCTATGCTGTAATAAACTAAATGTTGGAATAATTTAATTATAATGTAGCCCCTTAATATCCAGTTTTACCCTTTTCCTTCACTTTAAGGTTGTTAAAATATCTTACGGTATATGAAATATATCAAACCCATGACATATTTTTAAGGCTGCACTATTTAATCAAGTTCTATATTTTGTTGCATCGTCCCAATATTAAGCTTGACATGCCTGGTACCTTTGGAAAAATCTGGCTCTCTGCCAGAAATTGAATTAAAGTTCTGTGGAAGGATGTTTGACCGCACACTATGAGTAAAGTTTTGGCTGAATTGTTTTTTTTTTGTGTTTGATTTTCAGAGTTTTTCATTGAAGGTGTGGGATCTCTCCACGTGGGCTATTGTGATGATGTCATTATTGCTCATGCACCCAAAATCAACAGCCAGTCAGAGTTTTGATTTGATTTATTCTTTCAAGCATATAAAACAGTTGATATAACAACACACATTTTTACACACAATCCAATATCAATTTGCTTATACCTAATACATGTTTGAATGGAGTAGGAAGAAGTCAGACTTATCCAGTCCTACCCCATGACATCATCTTACCATCATTGGTTTGCAAGCAATAAATGATTCACTTCTACACACAC
>NW_018128126.1:222630-223652 GCF_001952655.1 Monopterus albus
TGCCAATATCGATATATTTTTTGCTATTTTATTCTGAACATATCTGATATGCGATTTCCAGGAGAATTTGTCATCAACGATTGATTTAGTAGAAGAGACTTAATACAAGTTTCGTCACCAATCGGCCTCTTCTGATTCTCAGCTCATTAAAATTGGGCTCCTATTCTTCCAGAACCGATTGCAGTGTTTGACACAGAATTAGCTCCTGTCCTCTTTATCTTGCCAAAGAAGTTCTCCTCTACCATGTCCTGACAAATAAGATTTCAGTATAAAATAGAATAGAACTTTATTTATCATTGTACATTATACAATGAAATTGAACAAGCAGTCCTTGGTGCAATATCAAGTAAAAAAAAACAACTATTTAAATAAATAAAAAATATTTTAAAAGCCTCATACACTCATATTGTACTGTTAAGAGTCTGTATTGCACTTGGATAAAAACTGTTTTTAAGTCTGTTTATCTGGGACTTATTTCCTCTGTATCTTCTGTTTGAGGGTAGCGCTTCAAAGATACTGTGTCTGGGGTGGGATGAGTCCTTTAGGATATTCTGGCAGATGAAACTGTACAGTTGTTGTAGGGTGGGGAGAGGGCAGGGAGTAATCTTCTGAGTGGTGGTGATTACTCCCTGGAGCGCTTTTTTTGTTTGCAACAGTGCAGCTTGTAAACCACACAGACAGTATGTTAGAATGCTCTTGACATAGCAGCGGCAGAAGGACACCAGCAGTTTCTGCGATAGTTTGTTCTTCTTGAGAATCCTCAGGAAGTACCATCTCTGATGGGCCATCTTCACCAGCGCTGTGGTATTAGTGCTCCAGGTCAGGTCATCCTTGATGGTGATGCCCAGAAACTTGAAGTCGGCCACCCTCTACACGCAGTCCCTGCTGACGTGGAGTGGCTGCAGATCCATTTTGTTTTACCTAAAGTCCACTACCAACTCCTTGGTCTTACTGGTGTTAAGGACCAGGTTGTTGTCTCTGCAGCATGCAGGCAGCTGGTCCACCTCATCTCGGTAGGTGGA
>NW_018128126.1:223705-226272 GCF_001952655.1 Monopterus albus
AGGAGGCTACCCCCCCCCCCCCCAAGAGAGGTGGGTGTGCAGTCATCTGTGTGTAGTGGGTGTAGAGCAGGGGGCTCAGCACACAGCCTTGAGGGGAGCCATTGTTGAGACTGAGGGCTGTGGAGATGTGGGGGCCCACTCTGACCCTCTGGGAGCGGTCAGACAGGAAGTCCTGGATCCAGAGGCAGATGGAGTTCGAAAGTCCCAGGTCCATCAGTTTAGATGCCAGTCTGCAAGAAAGGATGACATTAAACGTAGAGCTAAAATCTATAAAGAGCAGTCTCACATAGCTCCCCTGCTGCTCCAGGTGGGTCAGAGCACTGTGGAGAGTAGTGGTAATAGCATCCTCTGTAGACCTGTTAGCCCTGTATGTGAAGTGATGTCTGTTCAATGTGGGTGCGAGGCAGGAGATGATATGGGACCGGACCAGCCTTTCAAAGCACTTCATGACTACCTGTGTAAGTGCCACTGGCCGGCAGTCATTCAGACAGCAGATGGTGGGCTTCTTTGTAAGAGGGACTATAATTCAGGACTTCAAACAAGGTGGGATGTTGGACTGGTGTAGGGACTGATTGAAGATCCTGGTGAAGGCCAGCCAGCTGGTCCACACAGTCCCTCAGCACACATCCAGATACACAGTTGGGCCCAGCAGCCTTCCTGGGGTTCACAGCCCTCAGTGTATGCCTCACCTTATGCTCCTCCACAGTAAGGGAGGGGTTGCTGTGGGCTGGGAGCTGTGCTCCACCTGCCTCTCGTGGCTCCACTTCAAAACATGCAAAGAAGTAGTTCAGCTCCTCTGCCAGCGAAGCATTCCCGTTGGCTGCCATGATGTTCGATCTGTAGTTGGCAATGTGCTGAACCAGCATGGTTGAAATCCCCAGTGATAATATGCACAGCCTTTGGATACTTGTCTTGTAGGTTGCCAATAGTGCTCTGCAACAATCCTAGAGTGAAATTAGCATTAGCTTCAGGTGAAATTACACAGCTGTTACCATGACAACAAGCAAACCTTTTTTATGCCCCCACACTGGCGATAGTCATGGCTGCTTTTTGTTTTCATGTTGGCCATCCACCTGTCCATCTGTCCATGTGACCCATATCTCAGGAACGCATTGACAGAATTTCTTCAAATTGGGCATAAGTTTGACCTTGTAAAATAAGAAGAAAAGTCCATGATACATTTTGCTCCATGTTAGGCTGTACCTTGCACTCCCCTAATCAGTTTGGTTGAATGGATTTTTAGTTGGTACTGTGATTCTCAGCAACTGTACAAGATGTTAATCGAGCATATGTATAACTAATATATTTAGTATGCCGACAATAGTCACAACTACATTTCATGCGAGGCCTGTCCTCTGCACCAAAGAGACCTTATGGTGGTTTGCACACATCAAATCACATCACTTGAAGTCTCACTATGCTTTCTTGAATAATCACTTAAATGGCACCACTGAGGTGTGGAAGTAGTGAAAATAGTAAAAACGCAGTAGGCTAAAGAGCAGTAAAAACACATTAGTGCTAGTAATAACACAGCAATACACAGAAAATTAAATTGTAGTTAGTTTGGTGGATGACTTGAAACTGTTCCTCTTGTCTGCTCTGATGATGCTAATGATATTTTTGAATGCTCCTCATTTGCAGCATTTGTCCACAATAACTCTACACATTAAGGATTCTACTCCATGGACCAGAAACAAGTGCTATTGGGGTGTTTTTGATTTTTTTCCCTCAATTTATCTTATCTTTGCAACAGACTGTTTAGACTTTGAGTTATTTATTAACAGCAGATAGGGAACTGGACTCTGACTGGCCCCAGGAAAAGTTATCCCACAGGTCTTTCACTGAAATGCTGTTACCTCAGTTATCCCAGTAGATGTACTGTAATACTGTAACTGGTACTGTACTGTAATACCCAACACACAGCAAAAATTGTTATTCATATCACTTTCTCACATTTTACACTTACAGTATCATAAGATAGTAAATAAATATAGTAGATAAACATAGATAAGGGCAGCACGGTGGCGCAATGGTTAGCACCGTTGCCTCACAGCGAGAAAGTTCCAGGTTCGGGCCCCACCCAGGACCCTTCTGTGTGGAGTTTGTATGTTTTCCCCGTGCTTGTGTGGGTTCTCTCCGGGTACTCCGGCTTCCTCCCACAGTCCAAAGACATGCAGCTTAGGTTGATTGGTGTCTCTAAATTGCCCATAGGAGTGTGTGTGATTGTTCATCTATGTGTTAGCCCTGTGATGGATTGGCGACCTGTCCAGGGTGTACCCCGCCTTCGCCCGATTGCTATGTATCATAGCAAAATGATTAACTTTATCACAGTATTTTGTTTTGAGGATTTGAACATTAGCTACCAGATTAATGTCATAAGTTGCAGTTACCCTCAGTTCTACATAACTTTTTAGCGTCTTTAGCTAAACTTATCCACAAAGTTAGTACATCCATCCATCCATCCATCCATTTTCTTCTGCTTATCCAGGACCGGGTCGCGGGGGCAGCAGTCTAAGCAAAGATGCCCAGACCTCCCTCTCTCCAGACACTTCCTCCAGCTCCTCCGG
>NW_018128126.1:227013-238498 GCF_001952655.1 Monopterus albus
GATGCCCCGTAGCAAAGGGCCCCGGACCCCGTACTCCCGGAGCACCCCCCACAGGGCGCTGCGAGGGACACGGTGTCCCTCGTGTCCCCGTGTCCCCCCAAAGTTAGTACAGTGTCTACCCATCCCTTATAACATGGGATCAGTCTGTTTTGATAAATAAATAAATATTAACTCAATATGGGATAAGGTTTGACTCTTTCTGGCTCATTTTACATGAGTAGTTCAATTAATAAACATAAAGCCATGGCTAGAAAGCTCAGAGAAAAGATGCTCAAAATATTAGTCTTCAAATAATTGCACATTTAAATGCAGACATATATTTTGTCACTCTAATGTTTACCTATTTTAGCTAGTTTATCTCACTGGTGTCAGTGATGTCATGAAATTATTTGTCAGAATGGAACCAGGTCCAATCTTTATTGTGTCATATCAGACAGTATGGGAAACTCATGCAAATTTTCAGATACTGTTCACATTTTATCAATCATGAGTCTCAGCCAGAAGGCTAAACACTGTGAGGTTCTGTCAAGAAAAAATTAAAAAGTCATTTGGGAACTTCATTCTGACACAAGGCACAAATTGTTTAGTGAAGCATGACTCCAGCTATTCTTCCCTGTCCTTTCAAAACAAAGCTGATCAATGTCTTTAGTTTGCTCAAGGTTTTTTGTACAGTTCAGCACATCAACTTTAATTTAAAAACATCACAGTAATGTCCTTTTGTGCAAAAATGTTTTTTTAGCAGAGGGAATTCAAGTATTTTACCACCCGTTGGACTTCAGATGCCAAACCCCAGCTTACAGACATTCTTTGGTACAATCTGAGCTGTTACTTCTACTTAAATCAAGCAGCTGCAAATCAAAATGTGGAAACAATATATACTGTACTTTTAAATGAGGATGATGAGTTGGTGTTCAGGAAGGAGTTATATCTTGCTTTCCAGTGTCTCCACCATGTACCTCATGCTTCCAACCCCTAATCTTGACTGCACATGCAAATAGTGTAAAAAACGTCCCTACCAAACATTTGCATTTAAACAAATAGATAAATGTCATTTTGAAAAGCTGCCTCCTTATGACTACAGTGTGGGGTGGCATGTTCCATGTGTCCCTGCCCTCCTGACATCGTGGTTTAAGCTCCCACCGTGGCACGCCACACCACTCACTATGGTGCTGCACACTGGGATTTAACTTCTGCAGGCAAATACAGCAAAGGGACAACAGAGGGGATTGGTTGTGTATGCGTGTCTGTCTGTGTGTGTGCATGTGTGTCTTTATGTGTCAGACAGCATCATGGACACAGGTAAGATATTCATTTATGTATAGATTAATAGCTGCTGTGACTGTCATTACTATTATTGTAAATAGATGTAATGTTTAGTAGAACATTTGCAGCAAAAACATATTTTAATCTGTTCTTCATCAGATTTTTTTTTTTTAATTTCATGAAGAAGTACATAGGAAGAACTTGGCAGGTGCTTTTCATGTGTGTGACACTTGAATGTTTATTATTGGCAATTGTTTGATAGTATCTGTGCCAATTAAATCAATAGTTTTATATGCTGATTTTGGTTTTCTGCAAAGAATAAGTTGCTTTAATATCAAATGTATCAGCAAGAACAAAGTAATAGAGAAAATGTATTCTAAATACATCTGGTGTTTGATATCTGAAAGATGCTAATAAATATAATTGAGATCATATACCTGTTTGAATATGGGACAATATCTTCTAAAAAAAATTTCAAAGCTGCAATGGTAAGCTTTGCTCTGGGCAGTGAGATTCTTGAAAATAATAAGTGTTATTTGAATTGGATCACAGTGATTCAGTGTTTTTTAAATCGAATCACAGTGATCCAAATAAAAAACACTTATTTTCAACAGTGTCATTGGCCAGAGGAAAGTTGGGGCTTATCTAAAAGATCCATTCAAAACAGTGGGATCCTTTAAATAAAGTTTTTTGCATGCAATTTCTGTTTGCATTATAAAGTTTGCATTTTCAGTGACTTTATGCTTCTGCTTCCCAGGAATGTCCCCA
Organism: Monopterus albus; assembly: GCF_001952655.1. Taxonomy (NCBI): domain Eukaryota; kingdom Metazoa; phylum Chordata; class Actinopteri; order Synbranchiformes; family Synbranchidae; genus Monopterus; species Monopterus albus. The sequence goes on from NW_018128126.1 coordinate 229,045, forward strand.
AATCACACCTGCACACATTTGAGATTTGTGACAACTAATATAGTTTCAAATGAGCAGTTTCTACAATGCATGCATGCAGAATTTCAATTTTATATATTACTCTTTAATTATTTTGTAATATTGTAGCTTTTTAAATCATCCTAACCCCATGAGTTTTGCTTCACTGTGAGGTTTCAGCAAATGTTTGTAGTAAATTGCCTCTTTTTAGCAGGCATTTGCATTGACCAAACCAAAGGCAATTTCCATGACATTTACACACCAATCCCAAAGAGTGATTCCCCTATATGCATAGAACTGTGAAACATTCAAATGAACACACACTTGTGGGAATCAATGAAAATTTGTATGACGTGTAACAAATCAAACTGTTTCTGGATTTGTGTCAGAGATTCATCAAATGCATACCCACAAACAGTTTTTCTGCTCCATCCAGATTATTCTAAGAGAGTGTACCAAGGTGTTCGAGTCAAGCATACAGTCAAAGACCTGCTGGCTGAGAAGCGATCACGACAGACAAATGGGCCCAGATACAGTGTAAGCAAATATCTTCTATTAATGTTCTGCTGTGGTCTCTTCCCACTTTGTTTCCCTCCCAAACCAAACAGCGCAGCCACAGTTGACATTCTGTTGGGAGCACAATTAGGAGGTTGCCTTTTAAAAAAATCTCCTTGTTTACATTTTGACATGTTTTGTGCACTAGTGATCCATGGTTGAGCCAATGACCACCTGTACCTCCCCAGTCCTCCCCTCGAGGGCTCGCAAAACCAACCTGTAAATAGATGAGTGCAGTGTGTGTAGAAAGAGACACAAAGCGCAAAGTCCCAGCCTTACCTCACAAAAGAACACTAACACAATGCTTGCAATGGCGAGGGCCATCATCTCCCAGAAACTCCATCAAACTGGAGGTGGAGGCGGGGACGGGAGGGAGAGTTCAGTTGGATAGGCAGCATAGAGAGACAGAAAAGGGACTGTGCAAGAGGCTGCCTATGCAAAGTTTGATCCACGCACACCTGCCAGCCAACATTGTCCTCTGCTGTGTAGTTCACAGACAAACCTCCTATTGTTGTTTCAAAAACAGATGCCAACACATACTCTCTCACACACACATGGTCAGAGAATTTAGACTCGGCTTTAGATGTCTACATGCACAAGCAAGACTGGCTTTTCATTTTCCATACACCGCCTGTCAAAAGGTTTTTATAGGACAGCATTCACTGTTTGTTTTCTGGTTAGCACTGACATGTCACCTCTATAGATATGCAGGTTCTAAACGACTCAGGTAATTAGGGGATTGTGGGAAAGGCAAAAGGGAAAATACATCAGATGCAACAAAAAAAAAAGTCCAAAAATTATAGTTCTTTTATGCAGTGTGTTTTTTTTTTTCAGTGCATGGAGCAAAGCGATCCGAACCACTGGACCAATGTACTATGAGACTGAGAAAGGCAAAACAACAGTCATTCTTGTAATTCATGTTCTGGTGAAAGACCAAAGTTTTATTTAAACACCAGTTTTACGGAAGCAGAGCTGCTCTGACACATAGTTGATGTGGTTAAATTCAGCTTTAGCTAGCAACACTTTAGTTGTCAACTTTAACTGGCAACACCAACTAAAGTTAAGTTTGTATTTCCTCATTTGTATGTCCTATTGAGTTCAGGCCTCAATTAGCCTTTTAGCATTTGTTCCAAACATGATTTTCCATCAAAGATAAGGCTATCAGTTTTCTATAGTCTTCTAATTGTCATCAAACGCCATGAAATGAGCAGTGTGTGTATCCTGATTTAGCTTATTACTCTATGACAACTACTAAACCCCCTGAAAAACTGGTTTCATATCTTAAAAGTAGCTGTATAACAATATTAATGACTAACTGAAAGCAGCTTTTATAAAATGAAAGTATATGTTTCTGTCCTATTTCGCTAGAGGTCAATAAGCTTGTTGATAAGTTACAAAGTACTGACAAACTACAACTGCAGGAAAATTACAACTTGAACCATTGTGTAAAAGAGAGGCTGAGATACAACTTATTTACAAAGTTCTGAGACCTGACAGTGGCATATACTGAACCCAGAATATTGCACAATAAGCAGAATAGTATTACTGTGTTTAGTTTTGAAAAGGATGAAATGTGTTACTTGTCAGAAGTCAATGAGTGCACAGATGACACAGCCTCCCTAACTGTTGAAATGACCTCTAAATTCTTCAGTGTGAACCAAGTTTTACATTTGGGCATCCTTTTAGTTTAGATTCAAAATGCTAAAAATGGTTTTATTTGCATCTCTATTTCTTATCCAAACTGAACAACAATATACAGCAGAACAGTCATCCCCACAGTTAGGTCATGGTTACAGTAATACGACCCATGCAAACATTCCATGGGCAAGCACACCAGACCTTTGTCATAGACCTAATCATAAACACTTGGTTACAGTTACAAATTTTCACAGTTTGATTAAGTACTTCATTAAGGTTAGAGGACCTTCATTGTCATTGTTACAATAACACGGGTCTACAAAGCTTAAAAAAGTTTTCTGCTAACAAACTGAAATGTGTTATTTTTTTTATGGATTTTGAGGCTTGAATCAAATGTGACCTTTAATAGAGTTGATTGGCTATAGCTTTTACAATGTATAGAATGTCTGTGCAAACTTTTTGTTTAACCAGTCTAATGTTTCACCTAACAAGCTTGTTGTATCACAAATTAAGAATTTTGTCATTCGACCTACCAACAGTTTTGGTTACAGTTTCTGGTTTTGCCCAGAGATCTTTCCTTCAGTAGTTTGACAAAGTTCAGTCATTTTCAAGCAAAATGCATACATTGCCAGGGTCATATCTTACAAACCAGAGCCAATCAAGATTTGTTTTCAATGCCAAAGAACTAGTAAGGATTAATTACTTTTGTTTTGGAAGCATTTTGGTGGTAGACCAGTGTAATAACTGCAGAGGTAAGTATGTACAGCAGTACAGCACATTTGTCTCCCATCTGAAAAAAAAAACAACACATTTCTTCCTCTAAAAATTTGAATTAATAGGCATTAAAATGTACCCTTGACCAGATCAATACACTTAAGGGTTGTGCTGCTACAGCTTCAGCTGATCTGATATGACCAGTTGGCTAATGTCAGCAAACTTTCAATAGTTATAGATTTATACCTGGCTTTATAAGTATTCTTTGCTTTTTTAGCACTCATCCTTATCCTCTAACTGCCACCCGTGGCCACAGTTCAGCAAAATCGGCATAGTCTCACACTTAGGGTTCTTTCAGATCGTACAAAATTATGCAGCCCAGAACATGTAAAAGGAGCTAGTGACTCTTGCCCCCTGTTGGATGAGCAGTGTATTGCATCTCCTAAGATGTAGGGTAGCCACTGCTTACAGTAAATGTACATAAATATTTGTGTGACCTTTACATTTACAGGTGCATTTATATAGAGTCTGAAACAGCCCTTAGTCTCATGTGGTTTAATGTCAGTTGTTTTCATCTGGAGCAGTATGTTTTTCTGGGGTCAAATAAACATTAAGTATTATTTATGTTTTAGTGTAGGAAATTCATTATAAATAATTCACTGAAGGATTATAATGCGCAGAGATACAAAATAACTAAAGCCTTCCACATCTTTATGTTAGTTATTGTAATGCTGCTCTTTTATTCCTGAGAATAAAAGGCCATTGAGAGAGACAAGGAACCTCTGACCACAGAGCAAATCTCCTCATGTTGGAACACGGAGAGCCACAGTGAAAATATAAAGATCTTACATCATTTCATTTCACCAGCGTCTCTCCTGTGACCCTTCCCTTTGGGGTGGGCTGCCCAAATATGCTGCTATTACATAAATGGTCTATGACAGTGAGAAATGAAAGTGTGTGATGTAGATTCAGGACAATTCAGTACAGTTGAAGAACAGAACAAGAAAGAAAAGTGAACCAAGTGTATAGGTAAAGGGGGATTTTATATACTGCATGTGTGTGTGTGCTCACACACAAGGTATGAAGTAGGTGGGACTATTTTTAAAATATCAGCATGTACCAGGTGCTTTAAAAATGAGAACATGAACATTGCTTTTCCTAGGAAGGAAGAGTTTTCCAGTAGAATAAAATAAAATAAGCACACTGTGCTCATGTATTTACAGTAAAATAAATCATCTTTATCCCACACCCCTTCCTCCACCACAAACACACGCGTGCATGAACATACAGACATACACGTACGTCGTCTGACCGCCCGAGCTTGAGCGAGTTGATTTCCATATGCAGCCATGAGAGATGCACTGAGCCATACCTGGGCGACATGAGGAAGTCTTGGCTCTGGCAAATCACATTCAAATTCTGCCCTCAAAATTTGCTTGCCTCCCAGCCAGCATGGGCTTAATATCAGCGCTTTCATGTTACCAATATGCAAACAAGCTTGTCCTGTCAAACCCTGTCTCTGTGTCTCTGAGCTGCATGTCTCTGCACTCAGCTTCCTTGGACTCAGCTTTTAGAATACAAACCGACCGATACAAAATGTTGTTGGTCAGGAAATATTTAAAACAACATTAAGATAAAATATAAAATACACTTTAATGTTAATGAAATATCAAACATAATATTTATTGAGGATAATATGAGAAACAAGAACTAGCTAACAGGACAGAAACCCACTGGGATTTAACCTTTTTGTTTCTGCATGTACAGACTGTTCAAACCCCCAGACCTTTATTTGAATTCTAATGTGGATCTAAAGTTTCCATAAATACCAGATGTGTCATGTTGAATTTGAGGCTAACAAATCATGCACTCATGGATTTAAATGTTGCAGCTGGAACATGCTGACACACAATACATATGACAGTGTCATAGCACAGTTCCTGTTCTGGATTGTACTTGTTTTTAAGGTTGCAGCTCCCCTGAAAGAGTCCAGCACTTGCTGAATCACCATGTTTTCATGTGAAATGAAGCACTTATTTCCCAAAATACAGAGTCAGTGACATTCAATTAGCTAATAAGTGAATTATTCATTTTTATGAATATATTAAACAAATATGAATCTATATATAAAATGTTTCAGTTTTTGGTGAAATTGTCATAAATGTATACATTCGATTATATGTTTATTATTGAGGTCATAGTTAAAGGTGGTGTTGTACTGGATTATATTATATTCAGAGGTGTCTCCATATTTTGATCTTCCCCAGCTATATATTTGAGAAGGTCAGTATATTACAAACACCTCTAAATATAAGATATAATATAAAGATCACAGAAAATGCAATATTTTTTATTATTATTACTTTACAAGCCATTCAGGTCAAAGAGCAGATACTGTGTGTGTCAAGCCACATGTCTGTTCTTTGCTTGGGTGAAGATGGGGTTCAGGGATGCTTTGTGTTAAGGGTAGGCTAGGTCTGGAAATGGTGTTGCTTTTTGAGAGGCCCTGAAGATTTATGACAGCATGGCCTGACACCCCCTCTCTGGGCCAAATAATGGGTAAACCCTGTTTAACCTCCATATGAATGCTCTCCCATTCTTTGGCACATTTACTTGTGTAAACTGACTGTTAATTAACTAACCTTGTACAAATTTCCACTTTTAGTAGGCTTATTAGCTGGTTTATTATTAAGGCCCAGGATCCCTGTCTGCATTTAGGTTTAGCCAGTGCCCCTGTACCAGCTCTATTGTATATAGGTGCTTTATAATATACTGCATATTCTGAGCCTTTTCAGTTTGTGACCTTTTAAAATGAAATGTCTGCTTTCCCCAGGTGCATGTGGGTTGTATGTTTTATATGAGTACTTTCATAAGACAGAAGGAATAAAATTTACACAGTACTACACAATAAAAATCCAACATTCATGAAGTGTCTGATCAACCAAACAATTCTGTGTGGCAAAGTATTTTTTTCTGCTTTTCTGTTCTTTGTACTATCTACCCACCCTACAGATGAACCTCTTGGCCTTGTCTGAGCATCAAGATACACAAGCTGGAAACCGCATCATAATTTAAAAGCAGTGGCAGCAGATTTCTTTTAGAATCAGTGAACTTTTAGCTCCATACTGTCAACACAGTTTTGTAGAATTCTTTTCAGAAGATTATGTCGTCACCAGATTATGTTTAATTCTATATTTCCATCTTTTTCATCTTTTTTCCTTGATTTTATGTTTCAGAATAGCAGTAGTATTATACATTTTTTTATTATTATTAAGGTTAGATTGACACAAACACAGAGTGCTTTTTCTGTCAGTTTGATTAAAAAACTTACACAATTGGGTTTATAGGAGGCCCCAAACAAACTCAACTATCCATGGATGACACGCCCAATATTAAATTATTACACAGAGTATAAAATATATTGTGATAATGATGTGTGACACTTCTTCGTTAGCTTCATCTTGACTGTATAATAATTGTTAATTCACAACAATGAGAGGAGCTCCATTGTTTTCAAGTGGCTAAAAGACTAAAACCAAATAAAGAAACAGTCAAACCAAGCAGTCAGCACTGAATCTGGCATGTGAACTAAAAAAAAAGGTCAATGTCACCCCATGCCTTCTGATATTCCTGTCACACTGCAAATCTACACATGATGAAAATGTCTCCCAGTTTGCATGACTCATTCCTGGTGTTATTTCTCGGTCACAGGGAGGATCGACCACTCCACCTTCATTTGTCCAAATGGCAGGTGAGACTGCAATGAAACTAAACATCAAGGATAACTGCTAGTATAATCTCAGTTAGCATTAGCATTATTACAGTACTTAATACTCAGGGGACTCCAGTTAGCATTGTTACTTTGCTGTCTGCACATTTCAAGGATTTGAGGTGTATGTATTGTGGTAATCACTCACTGCCATACACTGCTGCCATGAGGAGGATGGGGAAATACTTTATATTGTCCTCTGCAGGGTCTCATATGGTGCCCAGCTACTATGGCATGAGGCGTCCCTTCATCTCCGATTCAGACTTCTGTGGGTCCACCAAGCAGTTCTCCCCGGACGTGTATTCCTCCACACTGGGTGGTAAGCCTCTGGGCTGTGAGCCTTCCACCATGACCAGCTACTCCTCCTTCATTGACAGCTACTACCCAGACACCTTTGGTGATTACCGCAGCACCACTGCCTTCTCCAGCTCTGGAGGATCCTTCCTCTCGTCATCAGCCCTCTCGTCCCTGCTTCCTTCCTTCAGTGGAGAGTCCTCACATTTGTTTCTGGTAAGATTCTGGATTCTCTCTGTTTATGACAGTTTTGAATGAAGGGGGAATGGAGGGTGATAATCATCATTGGAAAGGATCTAATAAAGGGTGAAACCATTTCCTATATTGACACTTTAACCTTACAGAATCATATAAGTGTGTTGCAATGAACATGGACTTAGCAATGTAGTAAAAAAGCATAAATGCATGTGTTCTTGTTTTCCATTACTTTTAATTTACCACAACATTAGTATAGCAGTGGTAAATGAGCTCAGTTGGCTAGTGAAACAAACTGTGTTAAATAATGTAGCTGAATGATGGATGGGAGGGTTGCTTCTTTTCTAAATATTGTCTAGACAGGAGCAGAATGGTCATTCGTACAGTTTGCTTGCCACAGGCAGCTCAGACACAGCTTACTTAGCCACATTTCTCAGGAACTGCAAACATTTCACGAATATAATCTGTATAACAAATGCAACATTAAAAGTACCATTAAAAGTAAATTAGCACTTAAAAATACATTACAAACACTTGTAGTGCTTAATGTAACATTTCAATAAGTCACACTGATTATATATTTGATTTGATTTGATTTTGATTTAATTTGATTTGATTTGATTTATTCTTTCAAGCATATAAAACAGTTGATATAACAACACACATTTTTACACACAATCCAATATCAATTTGCTTATACCTAGTACATGCTTGAATGGAGTAGGAAGAAGTCAGACTTATCCAGTCCTACCCCATGACATCATCTTACCATCATTGGTTTGCAAGCAATAAATGATTCACTTCTACACACACACATATTATACTAAAAAAAGAATATAACAGTGTTAACATTCTTAAATCACACAATTGATATACTAAAGAATGGTTACAAAATATAATCATTGAAAAAAATATATTCATACAAAAGACATATTATTTATGCATAGTACTGAGGAAGTGACACTTCCACTAAGGTTTGCTGGCTGAGGCGGCCAATAAAACAGATGCCAGTCAAAGAATCTGGCTTCAGAGGATGAATGACTTCTAAATTGTTTATTAAACTTATATCCAGCTCAGCCTGTGTGGAACCTGTTTGGGGTGTAAGGGATGAAAGGCTTGTGTGTGTGTTTATGTGTGCAGTCTGTGAACAAGCACACAGAGGAAAAAAACGAGCTAGACAGTAATTTTTCTACAAGTGTATCAAAACCTGAGACAGGGCTGCTACTGGACATTTAGGCGCCTTAAGCTCAAATGTATTGTGGTATGAACGCTATATACCAGCCTTTCTGAGTGGTGGCAGTTGCAGGTAGTTTTACAGAAGCACATGTCATGTATCAAACCTGCTGCTGTGTGATGGATGGAGCGATGTAATAAAGTCAAACAAAGGGCAAACATTTTACATTTGTTCATCAGCTTCAGACTGAGTATGGAAGCAAATCTTTCAAGTCTAGGCTATTAATTTAGCAAAGGTGTGATACTGAAGGAGGGAGCTGAGCTCTGCCTCCTGGTGTTCCCATTGCAGCTCCAGTGTATGGGATAGTATTGTTAAAAGTATTCGCTTGTCTGCCTTCACATGCAAATGAACTTGAGTAACAACTTCTTAATCCATAGAGTTTAATATGATGTTGGCCCACCCTTTGCAGCTATAACAGCTTCAGCTCTTCTGGGAAGGCTGTCCACAAGGTTTAGGAGTGTGTTAATGGGAATTTTTGACCATTCTTCCTGAAGCGCATTTGTGAGGTTCTGACCTCCACTGATGTTGGACGAGAAGGCCTGGATCACAGTCTCCGCTCTAATTCATCCCAAAGGTGTTCTATTGGGTTGAGGTCAGGACTCTGTGCAGGCTGGTCAAGTTCTTCCACACCAAACTCACTCATCCATGTTTTTATGGATCTTGCCTTGTGCACTGGTGCACAGTCATGTTGGAACAGGAACAGGCCATCCCCAACATAAGCATGAAATTGTCCAAAATGTCTTGGTATACTGAAGCATTAAGAGTTCCCTTCACTGGAAGTAAGAGTCCAAGCCCAGCTCCTGAAAAACAACCCCACATCATAATCCCCCCTCCACCAAATTTTACACTTGGAACAATGCAGTCAGACAAGTACCATTCTCCTGGCAACCACCAAACCCAGACTTGTCCATGGGATTGCCAGACAGAAAAGCGTGATTCATCACTCCAGAGAAGGCATCTCCACTGCTCTAGAGTACAGTGGCGGCGTGCTTTACACCACTGCATCCGCCGCTTTGCATTGCACTTGGTGATGTAAGGCTTGGATGCAGCTGCTCCGC
>NW_018128126.1:238821-275314 GCF_001952655.1 Monopterus albus
CCCATCGTGTATTTCTTCTCATCCATAGCACTTGTAATGTCCTCCATCAGGTCAGTAATGTCCAAAGATGTCGATCGGTTCGACCTGAGCTAATCTGAAGGCCACATGAAGTTTGGAGGTCTATAGCTATTGACTCTGCAGAAAGTTGGTGACCTCTGTGCACTATGCGTCTCAGCATCCGCTGACCCCGCTCTGTGATTTTACGTGGTCTACCACTTCATGGCTGAGTTGCTGTTGTTCCCAATCACTTCCACTTTGTTATAATACCACTAACATTTGACTGTGGAATATTTAGTAACGAGGAAATTTCACAACTGGACTTATTGCACAGGTGGCATCCTATCACGGTACCATGCTGGAGTTCACTGAGCTCCTGAGAGCGACCCATTCTTTCACAAATGTTTGTAGAAATGGTTTGCATGCCTAGGTGCTTGATTATATACACTTGTAACCATGGAAGTGGTTGGAACACCTGAATTCAATGATTTGGATGCGTGAGTGAATGCTTTTGGCAATATAGTGTACCTGCAAGCGATGCTCCAGCCTCATCCAACAGTTTCTTTTTTTTCTTACTGAACTCTCATTGTCTTTTCAGGGCCATTTCTTTTCTAAATACTATAGCTGAACTGATGACTGATCTGCTGGCATCGTACGTGTTAGGTTCTGTCAAAACAAACCACACATGGAGACGGAAAATGGATAAATCCCCCCCCACCCCCCCCCACCCACCTACAGTAACCATGCTCAATCTTTGCGTCTAAGTGAAAACAGCTGCCACTCCCCAATTGTCATTAATGGTTTTTGTCCACCAGGGATCACTGCTGGGCTTTCCAATACTAAGCGTCCCACCTCGAACATGTCTCAGCAATGTTTCACAGTTTCCAGTGTCATTTATCCAGTAAGAGAAGATGCTGTTAAGCCAGTAACACTCCGTGGCTACATGCATCAATACAGCTGTTGCATATTATCACACGTATGGGTTGTGAAATCACAAACTATACAAACTGTTAAACAAGTGAGTGTGTGCCAAGTGAGTCCACAATAATAGCGCTGATTCTGTGTGAAATATATTCCCAACTTCAGGTGGCATTAGTATGAGCTTTCAGCAATCCAAGTTTAACAAATGAAGTGGGTATCTTTCTGAGTCTTTGTGTTACTCTGCTGGCTAGTACAGAAAAACCAGTTTCAGTGTTCATATAGCCAAACTAACTATTTTAAGATAGCCTTGAAAATGTGTGAACCTGTCCTTTAAACCTAGTGTCACAGGACCGCAAGGGTTTTTACCAAACCAGCTCGTAAAGAAAATCAATGGCATTCACAGAATAACTCCACTTGACTTTTCAAATCCAAATCTTCCATCATTTGACTGCAACTCATTTCTCCAGCTGCTCACCAACTACAGACAGGGGACACACCAAAGGAAAAACTATGATAAAGTGATAGAATCAATGCCAAGGCACACTAAAGCTGTTCTGGTGGCCACTGGCAGCCCAACTACTGGAGGGATGAGCCCATTCTTCCAAAACACTCATTTGGTGTTTGGATGATGGTGGTGGAGACGCTGTCTGATGTGTCAGTCTGAAATTTTCCATAGGTGTTCAACTTGGTTGAGATCTGGTGACTGTGAAGGTCACAGCATACAATTTGCATCATCTTCACCCTCATCCAACCATTCAGTGAGCCCTTTTATTATGTGGATGGGGGCACTGTTGTCCTGGAAGAGGCTACTCCCATAAGGTTTTTCTTTTAAATTGCCACCCGGTTGGTTTGTTATTGCTTTACATCTGTGCCTAGCCTCCTAGACAGAAACAGGATGCTGTATTTGTGTGATAGTAAAATGTGGAAACTTCAAACCTGTCATTAACATTTTGAGTCAACAAAATGAAAAAAAAACTGGACAGGTACAATGCCATTTCTTTTTCTTTGGCTTCTTATCAAGCAGCAGACACTTTAGCAGAGGCAATGTTTCACATATATGGATGCTAATTTACAGAAAGCGCATGCCCTGCTCAAAATCTGTCCCAGGGCTGTTGACTTGGAGTATGACCATAGCCACATTTGATGACAGCTCACTGAGTTTGAGAAAACCTCTGATTTAGGGATTTAATAGGCTGTTTTTCATTTTACCTAGAAAAAAATTAAAAGGTCTGTTCATATAAAAAAAGATAGAACTCACATACTAACATTGATGTGGAGCTGGAGGACAGTAGCATTTATGTGGAGCTGTGTTTGTGGCCACCTGATCTATCACTTTTAGCTCTGGTCTAAACTCCTGAGGAAACTAACACTCAAACATGGTCAATAGCAAGTCTCTTTGTTTGTCTACGGTTTGCTGCTGAGCACAGGGGGTTTTCTTGAGCTTTTTCACTGTAAACTGCTGCCCGCTGACACAGTACAGCTAAACAATAGACAGGAAGTCTCAATAAAGCTCAGTGGAGCTGAGACAAGCTGCAGATTCAGGTGATAATTCTCTGTAGGTCATTACAAGCAACCTATTTCCCATTGAGTGTTTTTGCACTGACATTTGATACATTTCTATTATCAAATCTCTGCCTCTAAGTTTGTTTCTTCTACCCTAACACAACAAAGGTGAATGTCATTTCATTGTAAAGCAATGAAAAACACCAATCATCAAATTCAATTGTAATTTGTCTTTTTCATACACAAGTACTTACTCTGAACAGATCGTGGAAACTTATTTCTTAAATGTCACTTGAATGTCCATGTTTTTATAAATTAATACATTGAAATTTGAACTTTTTATCTTGAACCTCTACCAAAGAAAAAGTGTCTATAAAACTAATGCTGTTATGTTGGTGGATGAAAGTAACAGGGACACTGTTTCTGCTGTTGAAATTTGAAATGTAATGTTTCAGTCATGTAAGCATTACAAGCAGAATTCCATTCGCCTCTATTGTACTGTGGCAGAGACAGACAGTTTAGAGACTGATATTTTAAAATATGGAAAAATAAAACCAAAGATATTGGCATATTACCACTATGAGGAAGCAGAAAAGTGCTCACAATTTGACTTAACTTAGCAATTAAAATCCAAACTTGAGAAATGTAATTAAAGTCAACATGAATGCTCTTTGCTGATTTTTTCTAGACATTCTGGGAAATATAGTCAATTAGAGAATGGTTTAAATGAGCTGAAGTCAAATATTCATTCACATCATTACAAAGAACTCCTGCCATGTGATGAACTTGATTTTGATAGTGGATGTTCAGGAAATATATGATTGATGCATCCTTTCCTCTCTTGTCTTCCTGCTTCAGAGAGACGCATGGGAGCAGTCAGTACCAGAGCCAGTATCCCAGGTGGAGGCTCTCTGTCCGGACAGCCTGGCCCCCATCAGTGTTCCACCTTCCATGCCCAGCCCTGAACCCCCTGGTAGCCCTTCCCAGTACCGTGCCTCTAGCCGAGGTTCCTCCAGCAGCCAGCCCTACACCCTGCAGTCTCTGGAGGATGCCCACTACCATGCTCTAACCACCACTAGCTCCTATCCTCCTCCTATCCCCTCCTCCTCCTTCACCTGCCCTCCCTACATGAGCAGCAGCATCAGTGACCCAGTGTCCAAGATGGTGACAGAGGAGGCCGAGAGCCATGCCGGCCTCCCACTGAGTGGTGAGGCTCACGCCTCCTGGGCTAAAGAGGATGGAGTAAGCTCCTGGTTGCCCTATGAGAGTAGGAGGCCCTACTGACTGGATGACAGGCCCGAGCTTCAGAATTTAAAGGAAGATAGAAGTTTAAACAATAACCTCAATAAGCACTTGGAAGAAAATTCACTGAGATGTAGTGTTGATAGGACAATTTCAGTGCATTTTAAAAGCACTAAGGTGCCCATATTACAGCCTAATCTGATCAGAAGTTCCTACTTAATTGTGTAAAAATGTATCATTTTTGTTTGATTTTTATAAAAACAAGTGGAAAGTATGGACTTGATCAGTAAAGCATAACTCAAGATAAGCCTTAAAACTGAAAAATGAAAGTGATGTAGTGATGTAATAGAGTTAATAGAATATAACTGCCATTGTCACGATGAAATGAGGCTTTGCAGTGGCTATGTTAGATTTAAGACCCAGCAGGGCTCTTGCACCACACGACATGCTTCTTCAGTTACCTGTAGCTATGGAGTAAGGTTGTGGAGCAGCTCAACTAAACTGAACATATGGAGATTATGATTCTGTAAAATGTACAGTAAACAAATAAACAATCAAGTCTATATCAAACAGGACACCACCTGGAGTCACATTTTGACTGGTTACCACATGAGGACAGAAGCCAAGATACTTCGCTAAAAGCAACTAATGAATGGTTCAAATGTCCAGCATCAAAGAAAAGGCTAGTTGCTTTGGCACATGGCTCCTATTCAAGGTCCTAGACAGCACTTAGTCTAGAACTACAGATGTGTGAAAAAGGAAAGAAAAACCCTGAAGAAATGAATGGTCTCATCCAGGATGACGGTGCCTCCATCCGCTGGACACGAAGGGTCACCAGACGGTCTGATGTGTATGAAAATGATGTGAATCATATGCGATGACCTTCACAGTCACCAGCTCCCAACCCAGTCTAACACCTGTGGGTCCTTGCTGGGTCCACAGCTGGAAACATTTCACCTTAACCCCCTCTATTTATCATTCAGAATACACTATATAAATACTTAATCAATGATTTACACAATCAGAAACACACTATCCGAGACCTTATAGCTTGGAGCAAACAAATCTTCAGCTTCGGTTTTTTAGTCATAAAAACATTTGAGTCATCACTGTTCCATCACTAAAATGAGCTGCTTTGTTTTATTTCAAACATCTGTGAATCACTCATGCTTTATTATGGACATGACTATCCAAATAAAATATGTCTAGTCTGCTGACCAAAATTTTATTGTTTCCAAAAGCATTAATTGAAATGTGAAATTTAATTGTAATAACCTAATATGGATTTAGAGTTTTTAAAAGACCAATTACTTTTACATTGCGTTACAATTAGTTTATTATTAACTGTGTATATACACATTCAAATCATTCACAGGCAAATTAAAAATTTTAAATTATAAATTTATTTGAAGTCATATGGCTAGATTTGATTAAAACTATACACTGCATATTTAAGCATTAATTAATTGCTTATAGTCATTAACAAAGCCAATATTAAATGCATATACTGTATGTCCTTGTATGTATTTACAGCTACTCTGTAAGATGCTGTACCAAATGCAAATAATGGGGGGTTAAAATGAAGTATTACACAAAAGGTATTTAGATATAGCCCTTCATCAGCATGTGTGGAATTGTAACTGTGAGCTGTCAAGAATAAAAGTTGCTATAAACATGACAGAAGACTGTAATATTGGCCAGTTCATCCTGTCCAACAGTTGGGGGTGCAGGTCAGTGGGGCTGGAGAGGTTCCCAGTTGTGACCACTAGGTGAAGCCCCTGCACCGCTGCTGCAGCAGAAAGGGCAGAGCCTCTGAGCTGCTAGAAGAGGAAAAACAGCATGGATGTGATGGAGACCACAGAACAGGGATGAAGAAGTCTTGTGGGTGTAATGTGGTGAAGAGGGAACGTGATAAAAAGTGCTTGAGATGACTAAATAAGGCTTTTAAAGGGGTGAATATGATACATAAACTTATAGTATGGGCCATGATGGTACATTTTCTTTAAAGAGTGGGTGTACTGCCTCTGCTACAACAGTTACTGCAACTAACGATGATGATGATAGGCTAGTTGTAAATAAAATAGTTGTGATGGGCCTAATTATGTTCATAATGATAATACTGTGATTTATTGAAAAAGCTTTGACCAGTTTGAGAGCCCAAACTGCTCCAGACATTTACAGCTGGCTGAATGGGGCACATTTAAAATATATACAATGTTTGTATATCTTGTAATTACTAATAATTTAATCACTTATCATATGAGCTAAACGTTTATTGCAGTGTTTTACATAGGCTGATGTGAATATGTTACTGGCTGTGGATTTTCACTGGAAATATCTTCATTATATTGGAATATTTTTTAAGGATTCAAAGTGTCTATAAGTTAATGTCGTAAACACTAAGAGATGTAGTCTTCTCGCAGCAGTCTTCAGCAGGTGTGAGCTCGCAGAACACTTGTTAGAGAGGTTCAAGGCCTGCGACGCCAAAGATGGCTACTGCCTTTTGCCACGCCCACTTATTCCCACTATTATGTGTTTTTTTTTTCTTTGAATAAAAGTTTTAAAATGTTTTAATGCATTGTTGATATGCAGTGACCTAAGTAAACGTGTGATCGCAGATATAAGGTAAATTGCGGTGCTGAAGTTGCGCAAAAAGACGCACCCATTGCTGCAGTGCTTAATGAAGGGCTGTGATGCTCTAATATTGCAAAAGGAGGATAAAATTACTAAAAGTATGGTTTCTTTTGGCCAAAGTGTAAAATGTTAATATATTACATTACAGTGGACCTTATACAATGTCTATGCGTAGTCATTTTTATTGAAAAATCGATATTTGTCAGTTGCCTCTGAATATTCAAATTGAAAGTAACGCGCAATCAAATCATTGTCAAATCATTGAGTTCTAGGGGTTTTAAATAGTAGGCATGGAGGGAGAAAATCTCAAACTAATATGTTCCCAGGTATATTACAATATTGTTGTATGCCCTGACTCTACTGTAAGACATTTGTGTTGAGATTTTTGAAGATTTTTGCACAAATTTCGTTCTTGGCCATTTTGCTGAGGCAGCAAAGGACGTTGTGGAGTCCCACAGGTCTTCTCCAGAGAGCTTCTCTTCATCTCCCCCATCATGTCTGGTGAGTTTCACATCGGATTTCCTTCTGGAAATCATTTTGTAGTATATTCACCTGTTAGAAAAGAGAAAAATGGGATGTTTATTGGCACATTTAAAAGCACACCTGCATAACATGTAAATGTTTAGGTTGTTCCTGTAGATGTTCATTTCATCACATATTCAAACCATTTATATAATAACCAGCAGTAAAATTAAGCTTATACTGATTAAAGTTTCCTAGTTGATAGGTGGATCAGGACAGTCCAATTTTCCATTCAAACACTCATATACAGCTTTACCGACTTTGGGTTATTATTTATTTATATTATTTTATATTTACGCCGACTTATCCTTACTGACACCCGCGAGAACGTGTATATTGACCTTTCCAACGACATTTTATTAATTAAGATTAATAACTGGAGATAGCATTTCAGCCTTTTTCTTCCCGGGCTGCTTGTGCGGAACAGGACGTTATGAGTAACCGTGTTAGAGTGGGATGTGTCTGTTGTGTGATTTTGGACCACTATTTGCTGCATTTAAGACAAATCATGAAGTAGCATTTAGCTGTATGAATATTTATCAGATGAGGTTTCGCAGCCGAGGCTTCATCTCTTATCAAATCACCTTTTTCCAACCAGCTCGCCACTCCTGAGTGCTTTAAGTTATGCCTTTAGGCCTAACTTACGTGAACCTATACGAGGCGTTCTCTCTGGGTACTTTAATCAAGTTTCACCTATAGAAAAAATATGGCCAAAATACGGCCACAGCATTTTCATTGTCCTATATCCAGGATAAGGACTGGGTGATTTGAATACATTAACAGAGATTGGAGCAGATTTGGGATCTGAATTAGATCTTGGGTCTGAATTATACACCACACGGTTGAAATTACTATCGACATTTTTAACAAGACAACCGCGATCTCACCAAACAGAAGCCCAGACCGACCTTTTACTAAATGGCCGGACACCGGTAGCGTGGGGCTAAAAAGCATAAAGAGTGGACGGTTTTTATGAGTAGTTAGGAGGCTGATTTACTTTGTAATCAACTCCTATAAACAGTTAGTTCAAATCATCAACTTCACAGCGCGTTTACTAAGAGAGGTTTTATATTGTAGTCACCGATCGCTTTGCAGACTCTTGTCACCTCATTGTGCTCTTTACGCGGTCGTTCCGAGCGCCTTCATCCAACGTTATCAAATGATGCTACAAGCATTTCGAACTTTAGATCGACCTGAGTTTGCATCCCACTATTATGTCTATTATACGTACGCTTATGATCAGAAATACATACTTACGGTAGCGCATTTGTGGCATTTTCCTTTGTTCCTGTCTGGGCGGGGAGGCTCGGGAGCGCTAAACACACGCTGTAGGTAAAGGTGTTCACTTCAGACGTAATAGGAAACGCCGGGCGGTGCAGTGCAGTAACGAGGGAGTCCTGACCGTGAGCAGTGGGGGGCTCTGGGGTCGAGACAAGCGGAACAACGCGCACTGAGCGCTTATCATGCGCCTTTACGCGCCAAATGTCCGGTCAAAACTTTGCGCACTGAAACGCTACACATAGGAAACTGTATTCCAAACAATTTGTTTATTATTATAATAATGTTACCACAGTTTTCCAGCCTAAACATTTTAAATTCAACAGTTTATTGGGACTTAGGACAATGTAGCGACATATCGCTAAATGGAGAGACTGCAACTTATTGAGGAAAAAATGCGAAGTGTTGTATTTTTATTTCTTGAATCTGAGGAAGAAACACTGTGGGCTTCAAGTGAAGGAGGAGGGAAGAGGAGGGGTGCAGAGCCGTGCTGGGTGGAGAGGAGAGGATTCATTGTTTGCTGTTGTCCAGTGTAGAGTGTTTCATAAACATGAGTGACATGCTGTTTTCATGCAGATAAGAAAGTGTACCAGGGCGTCCGAGTGAAGATCACTGTCAAAGAACTGCTGCAGAGGCGCAGAGCCCGAGAGGCCAACAGCAAAAAAGTTAAAACGGTAAATCTTTATTCCGCCGAACCCCATTGCATCCTTATTATCACTCAACCGTTTCAGACAGACAAGGAAGGAGAAAAAGCAATGAAAGGCAATAAAGTGCCTCTGTGAATGATTGACTGCCGTTCAGCAGAAAACATTCTAATAAAGTCATAAGCACACTCATTCCAATAGACACAGACTGAAAGACAATAAAATTTTAAATATTGCAACAAGAAGTCCAAATATTCAGATGAAATAATAATCCTGTCTTGCCATTTCTCCTCCTATCTTTTCTTTTCTTCCTGGTGGACGGATATCCCAGGCTTGTGTGCATATTCAGGATATTTGCGGATCCACATTCCCAAGTAAGTTTACCCAGCTGTAAAAGCCAAGTCACAAGTTAAACAAATCCATTAAAGCTTTACAGATTACACCCTGGCTTATAACAATCGCAGACAACATATTTGCAATGCCTACAATTTGGAAGTTTAAGTCAAAATTTTCATGGACCTTGTAATGATCCAAATTAAAATTCCAGCCATATGGCTAAACACCATCCCCATGTTTAAAAAGATGCTGAAAAAAATCACCACTGGTTGCAGCGAGACAACTAAAGCATGTACTGAAGTTGGACTAATCTGACAGAAGCACAGTAAAAACATATGCAACCAGTACCCTGAGGCCCCAGAGCCAGGAACACGATGACCACCAATTCAGAAAAAATCTGCTTGGAACGCAACTCCAAACAATTTGCAACTTCATTCTAAACGTGCAGGGTCCTTTCAAGGCTACATTCAAATGTGTTGGCTGATGGTGTCATGACATCACTCTCTGAACTTACAGTCCTATTTAAAGGTCTTCCTGTGCTCTGCTATCATGCAGAAACTACCCTGAACAATTTTTGAAAACGCTCTTGAGGATATAAATATCTTCTTCTTTACAAACCTACTCTGTATTTCGGTAGGTTGGGATTACAGGAATATTAACAACTTTTCATTTGAAATGCAACAAAGATAAGAGCGGTCTCTTTTTCTAACTTTGGTGTGGAGCCTACAGGCAATTTAACCTGTAGCCTATGCTACGATTTTGTCTCTAAGATTTCTTTTGGATATTTTAATCACTTTCTTCATATTGCATTTTGTCAGGTCGCTATGTGGACCCTCCTCTCCCCATTCCCGAAGAGGGCGCGAGCACCTGTGACGCGCGAGCCCTCCAGCTGCGCACCGCCGCGTTCCCGGTCCCAAACAGCTCGTGCTCCATTCAAATGCAGGGGGGGACATTAAACCAGATCCAGCAGCAAACTGGGGACATGATGTTGCCGAGCAACGGCTACAGTGTCAATAACAACAACAGCATCGGCGGCGGCAGCTACACCGCATCCCTTCCTCCTCCGCCCACCTTCCCGCTGCCCTGGTGCCATGGACTCTCCTCAGATGCGGACTATTACGGCCATGAGATGGTAGGCTTCTCCCACTGTCACGGACCAAACTTTGTTTACAGTGGGGGGTTTTCGGCAGATATGCAGTATAAATTATTATTCAATGATTATGATAATTATAATTTCAGTTTCTAAGAAACAATTAAGGGCAAGACTGTACCTAAAACGGAACTATTACTACTGTGCTGAAAAGTGGTTTAAGAGACTGGTAAAAGCATTAAATTACAGTGTTATTAAAATAAGGAACTTTGTCTAACACCCCAGGCAACATCAAATTATATGGTTTTGGGATAGAGTGCTGGCTGTTTGCCCTTAGCAGAGACTTGTGTCACGGGCTGAATCCAGAATGTAGTAATTACTGTGTAATTGTGAGGCCTGTGGAGCAGCTACTTTTGTTTTGCTTGTAATCAGAACTGTTTTGCTTGACAAAATAATCCAGTGTAAGTACATAATGGCAAGTAAAGAAAACTTACATAAGCCAAACTAGTCAGTTTAGACCTAAAGACATGATTAGTGGAGCAAAATGATTCCATTAGCTTTAATAATGAAAGCAGTAATTAGCCCAATTCACACTGAGCACTGAAACAACAGCACCACTCACAGAAGTCCCTGGTGAGCCTGTGGTCTAGTGTCACTTTGATGTCCCATGACACATTTGCAAACTCATGTTAAATTTAATTCTCACCATCCTCCCTGTCTTCTTTTCTGTCAGGCTCCCTGTTCCTCATCAGAGTCACTGAAACTCCTCAGCACCATGGATCAGAGCAGCTACTCGCCACAGGACTCTTTCTCCTCCTCCTCTTCCTCCTGCTATGACTCGCCCACCAGGATGGAGTCCAGCTTCCATGGCTTCACCTCAGAGGACTTCCACTACCAGCACTTCAACCTCCAGGACTGTTTCTCCCTGCCCTACTGCTGGTCAGGCCAGCAGGAGAGCTTCTCTGCTCCTGAATACACACCTTACTACAACCCCACAGACTATTCATATGCATGTCCTGTGGAAGACAACTATTTCAAGAGGGATTTGCATATGAGCTCTGAAATGTGCTATAATGTACTATGATGAGACCTTCAACAGTATTGTTTAGTCTTCTGACTGTAAATATGATTCAAATGGAATACTTAGTAGGGCTGTTTCCTTGAAGTTGCCATTTGCATTTCAGTGTGGTCTGACTGGCCTCTGCTTTGTTGGAGTGAATATGAATGCTGAATGGATGAAAAGGCATATATTTTTACATCTGTGGGTTTTTTTTACTAATTAAATGTATTTTCATACACATCACTTGTTATACTAATAAAAATGTGTTAAACTCACCACCATGTTTTTGTTCTTGTGCTAAACATCCATACACAGAAAGCAGAATGAGGTGTAGAGACAACTGGACTCACAGCTTGTAGCTTTCTGCTAAGTCATGGTCAAGTTAATCAGTAAATGCTCCAGGTTCATAGTTTACTGTCACAGTATAAGGTGCACTGAAGCTGTTCTGGCACCACGTGGTGGCCCAACCCCTTATTAATACACTTGATGCTGGATTTTCCTTTATTTTGTCACCTGTCTGTATTTGTCATTGAATTGCTTGAAGTAGAAAGTACTCAACTTGCTCTTTCAATTCAACCTTTTGGAGGCAGTTCTCAAATGGTTTCCATTGCTGAATTATAAAATATATATAATGTACATAGAAGGCAGCTATGCTACCAGCGAGGACAATGAGATCATGAGGTAATAATGAGGTAATACTGCTGAAAAATCTAAGGTGTCAATGACATGGAAAACAAACAGTGGAGCAAAGGCACAAGGTCTGGGCCACAGTGCAGCGGAGAAGCATGTACTAGGTATAAGCAAATTGAAAATATATTTGTGGATATGTGTGGAATTATGTGTGTTGACATATTGACTGTTGTTACATGTTTGAAAGAATAAATCAAATCAAATCAAATCAAATCAAAAGAAAAGAAAAAAGGCTTGGAGCAGTAGCTGCTCTGGGTGCAGTGCATTTCATTTAAGTCTAGCATTCTTCACAGAATTATGTACCTGTACAAATGTAAACTATTTTTGAAATCTTTGAAGAGAGAACAAATTTACAAAAAAATAACAAGGTTTAGTTGGTGTTTTGTTAAAATTCTCAAAATAGGATGGGATTCTACCAGGGAGTTTTGGACTGATTAATGTTTTCATATTATATTTATTTATCAGAGACCATGTACAAAAACATTAGTCTCAAACATTGCTGATGAACATGGCCTCAGTAGTTTTAAATCCTGATCCTGGTGCTGCAGCACCACTTACATGCCGTGCAAATGAGAATTATCTTCAAATGCCCCTGAGAATTAAGTCTAAGCCAATGTAAACTGACACCAAGCTCATCTTCAAGCCATAAACTTGACATTTTGGCTTTAACAGGCTTGCACACTGTTTTGTTAACTACTGCAATTAACTGTTGTTGATGGAATTATTAGTATCTATAAAGTATGAATAGACTTCACATTAAAATGTTTGAATTATTGTTAACATAGTAATGCAGTGGAAACCATGTATGTTCAAAACAAGAGCTTTTCACAAAGCCTATTTTCAGGACAAATTTCTCCACATATAGTATAAAGGATGATGATGATGATGATGATGATGATGATGATTAATCATTCCAAAATAACCAAATAATACCATTAGTGGATGGTGTTGTCAGGTTCCACATTTAAATGCTCATGTTTCACTGAACTTATTTTCAATTTAATTAAATTCCATTTTATTTGTATAGCACTAAATCAAAATAAAAGTCATTGTAGGACACTTTACAAAAATGTAGAAATGTAGCTCTAGGGCTACCTGCAGAAAGGTACAGGGAGAGAGAGAGACACTACGAGGGAGAGGAGACACACAGTTAGTGACATACAATGAACAAAATTATAAATGCAACACTTTTGTGTTTGCCCCCATTTTTCATGAGCTGAACTCAAAGATCTATGATTTGTTCTATGTACACAAAAGGCCTATTTGTCTCAAATATTGTTGACAAATCCGTCTAAATCTGTGTTAGTGAGCACTTCTCCTTTTCTGAGATAATCCATCCATCTCACAGGTGTGGCATATCCAGATGCTGATTAGACAGCATGATTATTGTACAGCTGTGCCTTAGGCTGGCCTCAATAAAAGGCCACTCTGAAATGCGCAGTTTTAGTGTATTGGGGGGGGTCTGGAAACCAGTCAGTATCTGGTGTGACCATCATTTGCCTCACGCAGTGCAGCACATCTCCTTCGCATAGAGTTGATCAGGTTGTTGATTGTGGCCTGTGTAATGTTGGTCCACTCCTCTTCAATGGCTGTGTGAAGTTGTTGGATATTGATCCAGAGCATCCCAAACATGCTCAGTGGGTGACCTGTCTGGTGAGTATGCAAGAACTAGGATGTTTTCAGCTTCCAGGAATTGTGTACCGATCCTTGCAACATGGGGCCGTGCATTATCATGCTGCAACATGAGGTGATGGTCGTGGATGAATGGCACAACAATAGGCCTCAGGATCTTGTCACGGTATCCCTGTGCATTCAAAATGCCATCAATAAAATGCACCTGTGTTCATTTTTCATACCATAACCCCACCGCCACCATGGGCCACTCGATCCACAACATTGACATCAGCAAACCGCTCACCCACATGACGCCCTACACGCTGTCTGCTATCTGCCCTGTACAGTGAAAACCAGGATTCACCCGTGAAGAGAACACCTCTGGTGGTATATAGATGGTGGCATATAGATGCACAGAGAGAGAAGAGAAGAGAGGAGAGGAGAGGAGAGGAGAGGAGAGGAGAGGAGAGGAGAGGAGAGAAACTCAGAGCATCATGGGGCCCCCCAGAAGCCTAGACCTATAGCAGCATAACTAAGGGAAGGCTCAGGGTCACCTGATCCAGCCCCAACTATAAGCTTTATCAAAAAGGAACGTCTTAAGTCTAATCTTAAAGGTAGAGAGGGTGTCCGCCTCCTGAACTGAGACTGGGAGTTGGTTCCATAGGAGAGGAGCTTGATAGCTAAAGGCTCTGCCTCCCATTCTACTTCTGTGGACTCTAGGAACCACAAGTAAACCTGCACTCTGAGAGCAAAGTGCTCTGTTAGGATGATAAGGCTCTACGAGGTTGTTAAGATACGATGGAGCCTTGTCATTAACGGCTTTGTATGTTAGGAGAAGGATTTTAAATTCTATTCTGAATTTTACAGGGAGCCAGTGGAGAGAAGCTAATATGGGAGAGATATGATCTCTCTTGCTAGTTCCTGTCAGTACTCTGGCTGCAGCATTTTGGATTAACTGGAGGCTTTTTAGGGAATTATTGGGACATCCTGATAGTAAAGAGTTACAGTAGTCCAGCCTGGAAGTAACAAATGCATGGACCAGTTTTTCAGCATCACTTTGAGACAGGATGCTCCTGATTTTCACGATATTGCGCAGGTGAAAGAAGGCAGATCTAGAGACTTGGTTTATGTGTGATTTAAATGACATATCCTGGTCAAAATGACTCCAAGGTTCCTCACACCATCTAGAATAACTATATGGTTAGACAGCAGATTTCTAAGGTTTTCAAGCCCAAATACAATAACTTCAGTTTTGTCAGAGTTTAGAAGTAAGAAAAAAAATCTAATCATTTTTCTTGTAATCCCATAAAAGCAGTATTCCCATGGTAGTTTGACCCTCATAATATGAGTGCTTGACCATACTACTAAACCTACTATGGGCATTTGGAATGGCACTGATATTATTATTAGTTTGAAAGTTAAGAAAACAATAGACATGACAGACATTCTGGTTTAGGGGTAAAACGGAGACTTCAGTGAGTGAACCACAGGCAAAATAGTGAAGACGTCACATTTTGTGTACTATTTGTTCAACAGCTGTTTGATAAACTGCTGACATAGTCTTCGTTACTGGCTGATTGTTGCACTGTGGAGTGATCCTTCATGTCCTCTGCTCAGTTGTGTGTGAGAAAGAAAGGAGTGCAGCGCCTTTCTCCTCTACAGTAAGCAGAGACTAACACAGAGAAAAATACAGTGGAAAAGCAGAGCAGGACAGTCTTCGTCAACCTATGAGGTTACGCTGGGTTACGGTAAGAACCACGTGGCGTATTGCTTGTCAGGTTGTGAGGCCCAGCCATAATGTGCGGCTGGAACACCGTGTCCTTGCCAGCAGACTACTGTGGTCTGAACAAGATGTAGTTCCTTGCTAAAAGAGATAGCCTGGTCAGATAACAAGCACTCACAACCACAGACATACAGCATATACTGTATGTAGGTATATGTCTATGCTCACATCTCTGAAAACTTCAAAACAAATTTCTAAAATGACAGCACTTTGATACACTGATCACATATTCTTAATTTAAGTGGTTACTGTGTCACTTGAAAAAATGTCAAAACTTAATAAAGTGGCATAATACGAGTCCTACAGAAGAAAATGATAACAGCTTTGAGCCTGGTCCCAAATCTCTGCCATCAGGCTCTCACCCAGTTCTCACTAAATAAAGTAGATCTTTCCCCAGCTGTGGGCTGTCACCTTGCTGGGCTCCTTCAGTCCCCATCTCACACAGCGGGGTGTACTGAGTGACAGCACTTGGTTTCCATTGACAGTGAATGATCAGCTGTCATGAACCCAGCTCCATTTGTCTCCATATGTGCCCGTAGCACTCAGCAGTGTAGCCACACACTTTGGCCACAAGGGGGCTCACATACAGTCAAGAAGCCTTTGAAACACTTATAACAGTGGTTAATAATATTTTCCTGTATTAAACTTATGATACAAATCAGCACCAAATCTTTTGCTCCAAGGGCCATACCCTGTCCCTCCAAAATATTTCAACAAAACCTGTTCATTACTTTTTGAGTTATGCTGTTAACAATTAAACAAACCAACAAATGCTGGCAAAAACAGAACTTCCTTGGTGGAGGCAATAGGCTTGTAAAATGTTATGAATTGTTAAGGATTGTACTATTGTTTCCTAACCATTTTGGCATAAAACCCTTTCAGATGTAAATGAGTTGTTTAACTTTCACCCTTTTAATTTCTTGGATGGTTTCATTTAAACTGTTTGAGGCCCAAAGGAGTAAAGCATCCAATGTTTTCCCAGTCAGTGAAACAAAAACAGAAAAAACACAAAACTGACTAAAAAGTTTGTATGTGAGGTCTCCAACCCTCATCAGTCATCTCACAATCTTCTGATTTGTCTTGTCACCCTTGAAGTAGTTTGAGCCCCTGACTGCATATAAATATAATTAAAGACCCACCTTGAGCAGCTACAATAGTGGCAGGCAGTAATCAATGCATCAATATTAACAATTTAACATATAATATAAAATATCACTGACAGGAGTCATTTTCTGCCTGAGTAAATTAAATACATTTTAGTGATACTTTTACTTAAGTGAGCTTTTGAATCAAGGAGTTTCACTTGTAATGAATATGCTACTGTGATATATACTGGTATGTTACAATCAATGTTGGGGAAGCAACTTAGCAAGCTACCAATTACTACACAGTGGAAGAAGTTAAACTACAGCAAAGCTACTCTGGGGACAAATATAGTTTGTTTAACTAAAGTGAATTAAAAATGTATTTAAAACTAATTTGTAAAAGAAATAATAAAATTGACAATGTATATGTAATTACATGTGATACAAAATTGTAACAAAATATAATACAAAAAAAGTCACATGGCAGTGAAAATATTGTTCATTATCTAAGACCTAAACCTGTCCAAAATAAACAAACAAAACAAACAACCCTCTCTGGGCCTTTCACAATGACAAAATTGCAAATATTTTTGTTGGAAACAAATCTGGAGTTTGTATTATCTGACTACAATAAAACTGTAATTAAAAAATTAAAAAATAAACTTAATTAACTTTTTAGGACTTTAGACGGATTTGAGCACTGATCTAAAAATGGCCCTGTTGTCTTACTTCTTAGTCTTGTAACATCTGACTTGTACGATCTTGACAACTAAAACAGTCTTCAGCTTGCCCCTTTTTAGACAGTAAGAATAGCTTGAACATTGTTCTAAGTAAGGTTATAGCTTAAAGTCAAAGGGTTGGGGAATCTGGGGCTACATAATAACACCAATAGCATTTGAACAAATCAAGATCTCATCCATTCTATCCTGATATGTCTGGAGCTTGTCATGCTGCGGTCTGCATTCTGTTGAGGTCTGCCATTAAACCTCTAGGGTTACTCTAGCAGCATTGTTGAGACTTGCAAGTGGTCCAATAAAACTGCACAAGTGGGGAGTTTGTGTATTTGTGTAACACTCATGCTGTGTTGTGACAAGCAACACTACATTCCTGGAAAATTCAAAAAAGTGGAAGCATGTACAAGTTAAATAGGAGGGCTCCAAGAATTGATCCTTGTGGGACACTGTACTTCATAATTACTGATACTGACTAATACCAACTATGTATCCCCAGTCTTCAAGATACTGTATGATCTAAGCCACCTGAGGACAGTTCCCGATAGTCCTACTCTATTGTCTAATTTAATTAGAAGTAATTCATAATCCACAGAGTCAAATGCTGCACTAAGATCACATCAGATAACATCAAGACTGTTAAGTTCCCTGAGTCATTATTCATGCAAATGTCATTTAATATCTTTATGAGAGCAGTTTTCGCGCTATGGTATGACTGGAAACCTGACTGAAATCTATCAAGCATATCTTTTGAAGAAGTGATTGATTTAGTTAAAAACTACTATCTCAATAATCTTACTTATAAAGGGAGATGGGCCTGTACTTACCTTATACTGAAGTGTCCAAGTATTTCTTTTTCAGGAGGGTCATTTTAATTGCCATTTTTAATGATGCTGGAATAATACCTGGTATGAGTGAATCATTTACAATATACAACAAATCCACTGTCAAAGTGCAAAAATTCTTTTTTAAGATGCTTTCAGGTAGAATATTTAATGAGCAGCCAGACATTTTAAGATGCTGCACAATGTCTTCTAGAGTTTTGTTGTTAATTGCAGTGAATTCAGACAATAAAAGCCATTGTTTTAGTAGACAGTGATGAAGTCATATGGTCTCTGCTACGATTTGTGGATCAAATCTTTTGTCTGATGTTTTCTATTTTTTGAAGAAAACATTGTGCCAGGTGTAACAAAATCCAGAGTTATGTGTGACCAGGGGCATCAAGAAACAAGCAATGAGTGAAGAAGACCAGTGGAAGTCTGGTGAGAAAACTTATCCTGAACACACATGCAGGACAAGCAGTAACAAATGCCTGCACATCATCAGAGAAAAACAGCCACTAAAAGCATTGCTTAATCATTTTTTTTGGTGCGCATGGCCTCAGAGGTTTGGGCTAACCAGGTCAACCTAGTTGCATTGGTTCCAAGTAAGTGGCAGGGAACCAACCCTTGGCTGCTGGTGCCATGACAAGGAGGATGGAGGTGAACATCAACAAGGACTGCCACATCCACCAGCTGGTGATGTGGGAGTAATAACCCTGCTCTGTCGCTGTAGCTCTCCATGATGCTCCTTGCTGTAAATAGCCAAGTTAATAAGTCCTTATAAATCTACAGGTAGTACCTGAGTGGCTAATTCATCCTCGATAAAGGAACACAGACCTCAATAAAAACCATTACAGCACTGCCATTGTCAACTTACTTCTTCAAGCTATGGTATAAAGTTCCACCACATAATTTTCAGTCTCATCAGCCACTGAGATCTCCCTTTTGGCCTTTCTCTCCAAAACAGTGTCATCAAAAACCCTTCTAAGAGTCTTATAACAGGTAAACAGTTAAAGTGATGGACTGACAATCCGATTCAGCCAGTCCCCACCACCTTGATCGGTCGGGCATGTTCTATGAGGAAATCAGAGAGTTGTCATTCAAAAAAACAATAGGCATCAGGATAAAAACAGGGAGCAGGCACCAGCCTTGCTGGCAAATCATTCAGGAGATGCTAAATGAGGTTCTGCTGCGGGTGCCGGAGGAATGAGAAGAGAGGCCGACGAGATCAGAGGAGTGGGCAATCTGTACAGACATCTGTTGCGTGTGAATGGTTACTTCATGGATACTGAGCAAACACTAAGACATTCCTTTAATGTTACATACTTGGTGAATAAAGTAATCTGATCTGAATCTTGATTCTCATTTCTTTGTATAGCTTCAGCTATGTTCTAGTTCACTGAACCCATTGTGGCCAGATTGTACTTTAATGTTACTTCTGGACTCAAATGCAAACAAGAGCACCCAGAGAGCGCATGTGCCTCCGCTAAAGCACAAAATTCATTCATGCAGATGGGTCCTTTATGAAAAATGAGGTCCAGAACAACACAAAATGTTTTCTAAAATTCTTGATCCGGATCATCTTTTAGGGTATGATAGGTAGTTAGTTATACTGTGCATCTTACCTGAACATACTTTAGCCTCATTATAGGTCAAGTTATGGCAGAAAATGTGGGGTTTTCAGTGTTAAGCTTAAATGGCTGTCAGGTCCGGAATCTAAATCAGATCCCAATGAAGTTTGGTCTGGTGATAGACATTGCCACCCTACATACAAATTATTATGATAACCTTTGACAGAGACTTTTTTTATTTGGCCCCATGTTAAAGATAGGGATTTTTGTCATTTTCATTATTTTTTATCTTTGACCTTTTTTTTTTAGCCAAAATCTAATCACTTCTTGGGTTGGTCCCCACCGATGTCTGTACCAAGTATGTTGATGATCCATCCAGACATTGGTCCATAATCCTGTTAACCAATACACACATGTGGAGCCAAAATCATAACCTCCTTGGTGGAGGTAACCAGAGTAACATCATGGCAAGAAAGTCTCATATAAGGAGTCAGATGTTCAAACAACTGCTACGTACAACAACATAGTGAATGCAGATAATATAGATTAGCAGTCTGTTCAGGTTTAACAAACAAGAAAATAATGTCATAAAGGTAAGTAATGCTTGCCTTGGAGCCAGCCAGGTCCAAGGCTTCAGGTCTGCACAACACAGATATGAGCAAATAGTACAGTTCAGCGGCAGGGTTAATTTTAAAGAGTTCTGAACCTTGCAGGCAGAGAGAGAGCAAACAAAACAGGCAAAGGGTAAGCAACTGACCCGAACCAAAGTAATGAACCAGTGTCCATACACAAGCAGGGCACTAGCTACAAGAATCAATGTCTGGAGGCAGAAGAAATTCAGCAACAAGCAGTAATGCAGGAAGAAATACTGGAGTCAATAGTGCAGTTTCTATGTTGACAATCTGGTTGAATTTGCCAGCAATCTGACAGCACTTATGTCAGCAGGATTTAAGTGCTGGCAGAGGGATGAGACTGATGCGAAGCAGGTGAGTGTGGGCAGAGCAGTGAAGGAGTAGATGCCAGAAGTGGGAAAGTAGGCTGTGTCTGAAATGACAAGGGGACAACATGGTGAGGAACAAGGAAGTAAACAAAACCAACAGTGAGTCATGAATCATGACAGTGTCTGTGAGTGTGCTGACATGCATCATCTCTTCAGGTGTCTAAAGAAGGATCGAACAGCCTCTGATGAGAACACAGGAAAAATCAGAAATGGCTCACCCTGTCTATCCTTATAGTGAAGTTTCAGTCAATTCATCACAGCCACCATGTATCTCCATACATGTAAGTTATAGCTCTGAGCTCGGGGCTGTTCCACAAAGCAGGATGAGTAAACTAAATCACTCTGCTTAAACTAATTACAGGGTAACCCTTAATTTTGGAGTATCTGTTCCTGCTCCAGAAACCAGAGTGGTAACAGCTTGTACACCAGCCTTTTTTAGTAAAAACCCCAGAGTGCTAGATGTACAGTATATTCTTTGTGCTTCCCCAAATATTGTTTCCTTGCTGAGCTGCAATTGAAGGATAAAAACAAAGGGAAATGCTGTAGCTTTGTTTGTTGAACTACTGTAACTTCATATTAACATTAGATGTATTGTGAAATATGTTCAAAACATAAACCAAGGAATGTAGATTTTATCTTCCATCACTTTAACTAAAAGCACATTAGTAAGAGATCTTTTAGAGACCAGTATGAACGGGAGGAGTGATTTCAGCAAGCAAAAACAGTTTTTGTGTGTATTGGTACCTGACTATTGATTTAAGTCAGACTTAAATGTGCACCTATCCTTTTAAGTACTGCACACTAATTGCCACATGTTGAAACTGCTGCCTGCTTTGACAGGACAACCAACGTTATCACTATCTTAAGCACATTATCTTAACCTCAGAAAATGGTGTGTGCACATCTATGATAAGTACAACAGGTAAAGGCAGGTACCAGCTGACTAATAGCATCCAACACTAACTATGACTAAGCATTATCAAATAATTACCAAGACAGGTCCCAAAAACTTTCCATGGACAAACACTAAACCCTGACATTTACAGTTGATGTTTTAGAGAAGTGTATGTGTTTTCTCCCAACTGTCATGTGATCTTAATTTGGCCAGTTACAAGACATATTCATACGATGCCAAACTGGACCTAGGGATACTTTTAAAAAAGATTTTTCCCTGTCTTGGCTGGTTTCGGTCTAAAACTTGGCCTGTGGGCTTATGCTTAGGTAGAAAAAGCAGGAGGATAAGTATGTGAAATATTTTTTTCTGCAGGTGTGTTGTATTATGTAAACGACAAGTTGAAGCTAGTTGTGAAAAGTGAAGCATTATTCATTTCTTCAACAAATGCGACTTTGACCCCTTGTACCACATGGGCTCATCTGTGCCAAACAGAGTCTGCATATTGCAAGGGCTTTCAAATCCAAGTATTTGACCCTGGTCACAGCAAAGTTGGAGCCATTGTGTGTGTGTGTGTGTGAGTGTGTGTGTGTGTGTATACAGTTCATATTCCACAGATCCTGTTGTGAGCTCTCCTTCTGCTGAATTAGCACCTGTGGAAATCCCCCTACAAAGGCTTGGCAACAGGCCAAAACTCAGGCCTCAGCAGAGCTCCTCAATCATTTTTTATTTCCTGGTACTGATATTTGAGTATGCAAAAAAACCCCAGCATTTTTAAATGTCAAATTACTTTTAACTCTGAACACTTTTAGAGGAACATGTTGTCTCCATAAAACAATGTTTATTCATTTATGGACAAATTTGTATCAGACCATTGTTCATTTGGTGATTAATTTGCAGTAACTGTCTGTATGAGGGACGGCAGTGGTGATGCAGTGGTTAGCACTGTTGCCTCACAGAAAGGAGGTTCTTGGTTAGAAAACACAGAAATAGACAGCACTACTACTACTAGCATTTGGAATCACATTGGTATCATTAGTTTCAAAAATAACAATGTATCTTTCAAAAATGCAGAGAACTCACACAATTCGGCTGCATGTAAGTCTGTTTTAAAGTCTCTATCCCAACATGCATCCTGCTACAATCATTGGCTCCACTCGCCTTCACTTCCAGCAGTCCAAAGTGTACCTGTGCATTTTTGTCACAAGGGGGTTTTCACATACAGCTGACAGCCTTTCCAACCCTCACAGTGGTAGAGAATGCTTTATAAATTCCTGGAGCTGGATGACGAGCCAGATCAGCACTATAATCCATTGGATTGTTCTGTGGGCCATACCCTACTTCTCCAAAAATATAATCTAAATCCATTAATTATTTTAGGAGTTATGCTGTTAAGAAACCAGCCAAACCACCATCACTGGTGGATGTAATGAATCAAAAATACAGGCCAAAAACTGTTTGAAAGGCTTATGAAAAGGTTGATTTTTAACCTTTAAGCTAACATAGATGAATTGCCCTAGCATGTTATGGATGAATTTTTACCAAGTGTGGGCTGTGGAGTTAGAAAGAAGTAAGTTTTTACAGACCTCTGTAGCCCACTCCTCATCACAATTTAAGACTAGAGCAGTGGTTTTCAAACATTTTGTGCCCACGGCACACCAAAGTGCAAGCCACACCTGTATTCATGTCCATGAAAAATAGCCTCCAAACCACATGTTGTCAGCCTTGTCACTTTAGAAGCATGTATTTTTATTTACTTAATGAGTGAGTGAAAGAGGAGGGGTACATCTGGCATGAGAGTGAAGCATAAAGATGTAAACACTCCTTACAGACCAATCTAAGAAGAGAGATGCACTGGGACTAAAAACTAATTTGCATATAAACTGTAAATACATATCAACAGAGAGGAGTGCACTGAGCTGGAATAAAACAACAGCTGTAAAGAGATACATAGAGAATCAAAACTGGTTGACACTGAGTTGAAAAGAATACATTTTAAGTGTAACTTAAATGTGAATCAACATTAAAACATTTGCTATTGTAAATATTTTCCACTTACAGGTTAGTGAGACATGTCTGTCTGGGCTCACAGATTTTTTACATCCTTGGTGGTAATAAAGAGAGCACATTTGCAGCATCTGAACCAAGCGGAGCGAATGAGTGTCTCTACTACCATGTGAGGTTTGGGCTGCTTTGCAATAAGCTCCATTGTATCTTAAAGACTTCATAGTGTCCTGAGATGACTTTTATTGGGATTATACAAATAAAATTGAATTGAATTGAATAGCATATACTTGTCTCCATCACGTTATAAGACAATTTCACAGAATCCCACAAAGAGACTTAAAATCTGCATCGGAAGCAGCATGTTATTTGGCCACATTTCTCTCAACGTAAGAATGGATGTTTAGTTTCCAAGTGTCTCTTCAACTTGCTTGGCATCACATTAACAGACGACATACTCGGGCTGAGGGCTGTTGACGTCCACAGGAAAGCTGAAGCCGTAAGATAGGTAGCTTTCAAGATACAGTCTACTGACAGTTCTTTTTCTCTTTTCTTGAGGTGGTTCTTTTAGGCTATAGGATTTGCCTTTGAACTTGGTAATTGGTGCATCCAAAGTAGTTTTCAGGTCTGCTCAACGCGACCTGCCTCTTTCTATTTTTCCTCTCCTGCTCTCCATTTTTGCGGGATCAACGCCTCAGCTGTGTCGCATCGGGTAATTAGTGACTCGTGGGTCGGTGCGCACACCTGAGGCGTATTCCGGTGATTTGTTGGCTTCCTTCTTTATACCTCTGGCAGACGCCCCGTCGTCACCGGAGCATTGCGACATATAATGGACAATACTTACCCTTTGTAAGTTCCGCATATTTTTTAGACGTGTGTAAGATGCTACGCTGACAGTCTCTGTGCGTTTTGGCTTGACCTTATCACGCTAATTATGCGGTTAGCAATACTTAAATACGTGCTTTGTCTTCCACGCTGACAGTCCCTGTACTGTGGATTACATTGTGTACGTTGGTTCTTTTTGTTCACCTGTCCGTTCTCATCCTCCTGCTATCCTAATTCCTGTCGTTAGATTGTGTGTTTACCGTCCTGGTCTCCTTAGTCATCACTGCCCTTCCCTTGTATGTATTATGGACCCTGTTATGTTGTCACTTTGTTGTTTTTATTCCATTAAACCACCTTTTTTGTACTAGCACCTGGGTCAGCCATCTTGAGTCCAACCCCAGTTCTCCCTCACCCTCCTGGTGAGGGGGACTAAACCATAACAGTAGTGATTTATTAAATTACAAATTCATTCATAACTTTTTGTATGTAATGTATACACACCTGGACTTGTCTCACAGCACACCATTTGGGAACCACTGGTCTAAAGGCATGAAGCTGCATTAACCACTACTCGCACAATATGCCAGAACCACCAATTTGTCTGCAATCAAATTGCATTATGCATAACCTAGACATCAAGTTTTGAGTAGGAAGAAGAATATGGAAAATATAAACTAACTCTTTTCTACAGCATTAATTTTGATCAAAAGAAATGCAAAGCTAAGTCAGTGGGCTACTCTTAACTATTACTAAATACTGTCTACTATTAAAAGGAAAACTAAGATATAATGGGTATAGTAATTATGATTATGCTATTATAATAACATAAAATGATATATTTAGTTTACACCCTTAAAAAATATATAATGTATGAATGTTACAGTAAAAGTTGTTGCTGTAGAATTTTACAATAGAGCAGAAGATTTAGGACAAACACCTCTAGATACCTTCTTTAAATCAAATCGGCTGTTGTCCACAATACAGTGATGCTATTTTACATTTTTATGAGACTCCTTTGAAGTTTTACAATCAGATATATTGAATCAAACCCTTTCTGTCCAGACACTGCGCTTCTTTTGTCCATGTTAATATTTAAGCAAAAGGATCAATGCCTCTATTGAATACCCAAACATGGGTGGCATGTAACAACAATCCTCCGGTTATAAGAGAGATATGAAAACATTTCTGGTGTCACAGTAACATTACACTTTGACAACCTCTGACTGAAATCTTATCATGGCTAAAGAAAAGGTTTATGATGAACTGTGTAACTACTGTAATATCACACCGTATTGCACAACTGATAACTGAGCTCTTCACCAGTGTGTATTCATATCAATGAATTAGAGCAAATCAAGGGATGTTTGCATGTGTTCTGCACATAACACAAACACACACAGAGGCCTGATAACAGAAGGACGGGGTCACAGCTGCACCTAGAAACTGATAGAAAAGA
This sequence comes from Monopterus albus, assembly GCF_001952655.1. Lineage (NCBI taxonomy): Eukaryota > Metazoa > Chordata > Actinopteri > Synbranchiformes > Synbranchidae > Monopterus > Monopterus albus. Next base: position 264,521 of record NW_018128126.1, read on the forward strand.
GTGACAGACTAACACATAAAGCTGAAGGGAAGTGGAGGATGAAAGCACCTGATATGAGATATTAAATGATTAGGGGAGTAGGCTATTTAACTCTATTAAAGTCATACTGTGGTTTTCATAAAAACTTATTGCTGCAAAAGGAGGGAGCAAGTGACACATTTCATCAAAGCTCTTTAGTTTTTCTGTTTGCTGTCTAGTAGTGCTTTCCAAAGAACAATCCTCTGCAAAAAAGGGACATGTCACCTGCAGAAATTCCTATGAAAATCGAAAGGACAGTCTGGGACAGAGTTCACCTGTGTGGTGGGTCATAATATACACAGAGTACTCCAAACAACAGGGTGAGTTCATTGTTAAGCTGTTCTTTGCCATGACATTCCTGACATTAAAGACTCTGCCTGGACTACCCTTCATATTACATACTAACTGTAAAGATATCTATATGTAAGAAGTTGTTGAAAACATGAAAATAAAATGTGAGAAGACCATAACATGCATGATATCTTGATGCCATCTTGGGCCACTTAAAGATAACCTCATGTATTGCTGAGCAGGAAGAACAGGCCTCGGCAGGACTGCACTGGTCCTAATACCACTCCTGGTTATGTTGATGATGTACTTTTTGCAGAAGGGCGTTTTTCTTCAGAGATGAAAAGCAAGATAAAGCTCATGAGCAAGCAGTGAAAGGAATACTGACAGCAGATGTTGCATGTTTTCTGTACAAGATGTGCTAAACTTTGAAGCTTCCTTAGTTTTTAGGAAACCCTTTTGAAAGGAGCAGGATTTTAAAATCACATACCAAGTAATCCAAGCAGCACTGACAGTTTTATTATTAATACTCCTTGATTAATTTTGTTTTGTTGTCAGTGATGTTCTTGTACTGCACTTGTCAGAGATTAGTCAGTAACAGTGGATATCTGCTTACATTAAAACATTATACATTAAAGGAACATTTTGACATTGTGAGAAAAACACTTATTTTCTGTTTCTTTTTTCAAAAGTAAGATTAAAAATGCCCTCATCAGTGTGGCTAATTTGATCAGCCCTCCATATGCCATGTAACGTGTTTGATGGGACATGTGTTTATTATTTACCATGGCTCATGCGCTGCTTTCATGTGTGTGTGTGTGGCCTGGTATTAGTCATCTCATGGGTATATAAATCTGTTTACACAGTCACCCTGTGGGGACTCTGAGTCCTAAAACATAAATCATCACATTTTAGAGTGATGACTGGGTGAGGTTAAGGCGAGGGTCAGGGTTAGGGCTAGGCAAGTAGTGGCTATGGTTAAGGTTAGGGTAATTCTCCAGGAATTGAAAGTAGGTCAGTGCAGCGTTCTCTGAAATGATGGAAACACAGCGTGCGTGTGTCCCCACACACATAACCAGTGAGACGGTTTGATCCACACAGACATGTCTGTTTACATCACCAATAACTTTAAACGATGCACTACCACAGAGGACCAACATAATATTATGCCAGAATCATAGATTGCTCACAGGTTAGCTCCTGTTCAGCTACTCCTAGTTCTCTAAGTCCAAAAATATGTTTGACATGGTTTGACATTTCAACTTCCGTTGAAACCACCAACAAACCACTTCGGCTACTTAAGAAGAAAAATAGACTCTTTGTCAGTGTATTGAGAAAGTGTTGACAAAGTGAGTCACCGTGGTTTTTATTCTGAGTCAAACCCATAAACTTGATCTCTATGGCAGCTGGTCTGATTATGTACTCAGATCTTTATTAGCCAAGATGTATAATAAAACATTAGCTGGACTCCCAGCAGCCCCAGGGACTCTGACCTTCAATAGCCTCTGGTTCACTGTGTGGCAATTGGTGATATTTTTGATACCTGTTGACTGTTTGGGATGGGAATATGTACAGCTAAAACATTAACTACAGTGATAAGGAACTTCTCATGGAAAATGCTTCATCTATACAGGGGAGTGGTGACCTAATGGTTCAAGAAGCGACCTTGTGACCAGGAAGTTGGCAGTTCTCTCAGGGCTTTCCTGTAAAAGAGCCTCTCACTGGAAGTTACCCTGACTACATAAAGGTTCCAGCTTGTGTTATTAGCAAACTTAACACCAGAGAGGCACTGAAAATAAGAGCTACTCCTTACCTCACTGAACGTTAAAGTATATAGGTATTTGACTTGCATGAGCCATTGAAGAAATTCTCTTGCAAATGGTAAAAACCAAGTGATCCTGAACATTTGCCCAACTATATTTATGTTTACATGTATGGTTACTGGCAGCAGGAAAACATCAATATCAGCTTCAAAAAGATCATAAGAGATTAGAAGAGAATGTGGTACTACTCCCTAATAAGGAATGTTTTATAGAAGGCTTATGATTTGTAATTAATGGATTTATAATAACTTATAAACAACAGGAACAATCTCTGAGGTTGTTAGGTTATAAATAACTTTTGGCAAGACTATTTAACCACTTACCTGGACCAAAATCTATTTATTATTTATATATATATATATATATTCACAATTTCTAACACACTCAAATGACATATTTGGCACAATGTTTGGCACAATTAAACAAAACTGACATTCAGGAAGCAAAAATTCAGCTCATCTTTCATCAGATCTGATCTGATGAAGCCTCTTGGATGAGAGGTGAAATGTCTTCGACCTAGAAATCTAGTCCAGGTGATTTTTTCTAAGTTTTTTCAGCTTTCATATTAGACATACACAACTGATCAATGAGCATGCACATTTGATTAATTCTGTATTGTTAATATGTGTAAATTTTCTTTTGAGTTACATGTTTCCTGGTCCATGGATGGATGGTTCAGCTGAAAGATTGGACTGAGGAAGCAGCAGGTTTAAATACCTCCCACTAGGCCTGGAATGCACCAAGTACCCAATACAAGAAAGGGGGGACTTTGGGAGAGATGTATTGTTTATTTGTTGGTAGTTTATAAACTTTATTTGTCAAGTTATGTTAATTTCTTCACATTTAAAGGAAATATTTAGTTGAGAGCAGACTGTGTGTTTAGTGTTTATTAGTTGATTGCTTTGGTAGTGTCTTTAGTTTACCCCTTGTGTGTGTTATTGGTTTGGCCAGCCAATATATATGTTCCCCTTTGTGTCATTTGTTAGGTCAGTTGCTTTTGTTGAGGTATTAGGCAGTTCAGTTTGTTGTATTTTGAGTTTCCTTTTCTTTTGCTGACCTCTTTTAGGGCCCAATTTATCTGATGTTAATGTTTGCATTTTTCCTTACTTTTGGGTTAATAAAAAGCCCATTGTTTTGAACTTTGAAAGCTGTGTCTTTTGCCTTACTGCTTGGTCCCTGACAATGCCACACTCCTGAACCAATTTTAAAAACCTATGCCATTGGCCAAAAACCTAATTGCTTAATTGTTGACTCATTAACCAGGATGTTAGCACTATAAAAAAAGACAACAGGTGAGTGGCCTGTTCATAGCAGGCCTGTTCAAAGCTGGTATAGATGTCAACTTGGACTCAAAGATGAACTGATTAGATGTTGGTCAAAGGTCAAGTTCAGTGACCTCATGTCTGTTCCATACCTGTGAATTTGACTGGTTGGTGGAGGCATACAACTGCAATACAGCAATTATAGCTTTTTTAAATAGTACTATTGATATATTTTATTTGCATAACTGTAATATCCACTCTGCTGTGTGTGTTGCACTAACTTGCTGTGAAAGAAAAAACTAAATTTAGTTTTTTTTGCTGTGAAATCTGTGTTTTGTGCAGATTTCTGTGCACTTTACTGTAACAGTCTTTCCCTGCAGAATCTTCTTATAGAGAAAGGCCACCAAAGATAAATGTGCTTTGAATTTAACACAGCAGTGGGTGGTTTCCTGAAAATAAAGTCAGTTAATGTGAATGAAGTGTGTGGCATTTGGTGTAAAAAGTTAGATTTTATGAGCATTTTTGTAGTTTTTTGTGTAGTGCTTCATTTTGTGGTGCGCGTGAACTGTTTTGCATAAGTGTTATGAGACAATGAGTCCTGCTGCCAAAAAATGTGTTACCAATTGAAAAAAACTGTAACAGCCCTTTAACATTTAAAAAGCAACTCACAGGACCCCCATTATTAATGATATATGAACACTTAGGCCTTCAGAGTTTAATGGCTGTTAAGAAATCAATAAAACTATGAGTATTAACGGATTACCAGCGTTTTTGCTACCAAAATATGTCTGCACTGTATACCAAATAGAAAGAAGACAAAGCAGGACTGAACCCTGCAACCCAAAACTTGATCTTATCAGTAACCTATAACTGATGTATAAAGCACCATTGTACAAGGGCCCTTTAGTAGAAAGTGTTACCAAAATATGTTTGTAATAGTGAGAACAAAATGAATAGAAAAGGGCTCAGCTGGGAGGAATTGTGAAATGTGTATTCTCAGTCTTCATGGCGTGTTTATTTACGAGACCCTAGGGCACAACCTTTCCATGATTTGACCTGGCAAGGGCTTCCGTGAATCCCACCCCGCTGCGCTATCAGAGGTGCTGCACAGGCATGTTTCTGCAGCACCTCTTTTCCCAAAATGGAGCGCTTTAAAGGGACTCTGTGATTCTACAGTCCCGACTCCGCCTTTGAGATAATAAAAAAAAAAAAAAATTGAAAGAAGGAGGAGAAAAATCGCTTACAGGTATTTATACATAAAGGGTTACACAGGACATTACTTTTCAACACCATTTATCTTTTTTGTAGCCGCTGAAGCACCCTAAGGACATGTGCATGAATTGGTCAAAGATTCAAAGAACAACTCGTGCTTAATGAATGAATCATCAGATAAATCATTTAAGAATCAAAAAGAGCTGATAGATGACAAATGAAAAAAGTACAGGAGTAAAAGTTGTGCACGTTAACACTGATACAGTATATGATGGCGTATGGAGTGAGCATCTCAGCATTCGTGTTCTTGTTTGCACAATTTGTAAATTCTGCATGAGACTACACAGACAAACCCAACGCCTCTCCACATGTTTTTACCATATAAGCAGGCCCAGCACGTTACGATTTGCGATACGATCTCAGGTGTTCCCAGGTGTGAGATTTGGCAAATGAGTTACAGCCCCTCTCATAATGTCACTTTCCCCTGGGGGAAAACCCCTGAGGCTCAGAGGCCTTCATTGCCAAGAACAGCAGGGCAAAGTTCTCAGGTTACATATAAGGGATGGGATGCAGAATAATGAATAAGGTAAGTGTTAGACCCTTTATAAGTAAGTTGAACCAGGTGTGAGCAGCCTGAGGACCAAGGAACCACCACTGATGTAAACAAAGAGTGTTTATTTAACAGATAAACACAGTGAAAGCATATACAAAGAATGGTCTTAAAGCAGCTGATTGCCAGCAATAGCTACAACACTCTAGTTCAATAAAATAATAAATAGATTAAAAACAAGCTACATTTGTGTTCTTGTCCAGGGGGCAATTGCTGCAGTCCAACAGGAGAGAATAGCTGGGTACTATATCTCCAGTGTCCTACATGTCAGAATCAGAATCAGAATCAGAATCAGAATCAGCATCAGCTTTATTGGCCAGGTGTGACAGACACACGAGGAATTTGACTCTGGTACATTGGCTCTCAGTGTGCAAACAATAAACCAGCATAAGGCTGTGTAATATAACAAAATAGCAGTATTAACAGCAACAAACAGTGCAAACAATGCAGAATAAGCAGTTGTGGTGGCAATTTCCACAACAGCAGTAAAAACAGACAGTAAACAATGCAGACAATAATGGAATGTTCATTGGAAAGAGATAAATAGGGATAAAAACAGAGTACTTGGGCAATTCACTCATACCCTTGGTTCAGTTCATCCTGTACCTTCACCATAAGGCTCATGCCTTCACCTTCGAACAAACAGTGGTGTAGTGAGTCCTTTTAAAAACACTGGTCAAGGCCCTGCTCTTAATTCCCAGAGCATAAAACAGATGAGTCAGCCGAGCAGTACTCACAGCTTTGTGGGTCTTCCACTCTGCCCGTCGACTCCAACTGCCTTCATCATGCATAGGCACATGAAAAAGGTGACTACAGACTTCATAACTTTTAAGTCATTGGTTAAAACATATTTATTCACTATGGCTTTTAATATATAGTATTGTCTTCCGTCTTTTAACGATGGATTCTGTGTAATTTGTGTGTTTATGTTCCTATGTTGTTTTATTCCTGTATTGATCTTATTTACTTTAGTTCTTACCTTGTCCTTGTACTTTGGTTTTTAAAGTGCTATATAAATAAATTTTGATTTGATTTGATTTGATTTGACTACACCCCTAACCCTGTGACATACATCCAGTGCACTCTGATGTATTTAATAAAAACCAAAAGTCTTGGAGTTGCTTAGACAACCTAAAAAAGGCCAGTTAATGCAGACTGGATCCAGAGGAAGGCCAGATGGATTGCTGCAGACCCACCCTAGTAACAGTTTGCTTGTGCCTCTTCCCTCCAGGAACAGGTACAGGAATATAAGGACTAAAACAAACTGAGACACAGCTTCTTCCCCGGAGCAGTGAAATCAATCACCCCCCTAACCCGTAGTCTCACACACACACACAACGTTCCCCCCACAGGCAGTTACAGGTATAGTGGACTAGTGCAAATGCACACACATGCTCACACCTCTTCTTAAAGACTGAGATTTGCACTGAGCTGCACTTTAGAATGGGACTATATTCTTCTGCTGCTAATATGCTGTTGACCTGATTAGTTCCCATACATCTTCATTTTTATCTGTTCATATTCTTATATTGACTGTACATTTCTTGTGTTTATGTAAATAATGTGCCTTTTAAGCCAAGAGCTGCTGGAAGAAATTTCGCTGTGCTATGAATAATGACAATAAAGATTCTTGACTTGAAAGTGGTTATAACAAACAGTTTATGTTATATATAGTTAATTGTCATGATTCTGTCTTGTTTCTGTCTTCTGTTTTGGACTGTTTTCCTGGTATTCAGCTATCAGACTTCCCTCTCTGACCCCTCGCTTCGGATCTCTCGGCTGTGTGAATTTGCTGGTTCTGACCTTGGACTGTGTTCCCGACCTGTGAGTGTTTGTTTGTGTTTACGTGGGTTTAGTGATCAGTCTGTGAGCATAATAAAGAGACTGTTTTCACCTTTGCTCGTCTGGCATTGTAATAAGAGTCCACCAATTAGCCTGGCTAGTAGTGGTACTGGGAATCCTTGACAGTTAATTCTTTGTTAACATATTTTTGATTAACATGTGTTATGGAATATATGTTATCTATATATTAGAAGAGCTCTTCTTGTGTTCATATAGGAAAATGCTTGTGTAACAACAAAAGTTCAGCGACCTTCTCTTCTCTCTGTGCTGCTCGAAGGGGAAGTCGGACGGTCAGGAGTTTTCCCCAAAGGAAAGAATGTAAAGGAGAGAGATGAGAATAAAAAGTAGTTGGGTGGGGGACAAAATAGTGACAAAATACTAACAAGGTGATCTTTGTAATGAAATCAATTACTACAGGTAAACAGCTGGGGCCAGATGTTCTGTGGCTCTGAGACACTTGCCCAGGCTGTCTTTTTGGCAGTCCAACCTTGATATTTGGAAGTTACTGTGGTCACAACTACAACATTAAGACCCTAGTTATAATGAACTTGAATTATTTCCGGGGCGAGGCAATGCAACAATTAAAGGCTTAAGCCAAAATGTATGAAAGAAGGGCCTTTCATACATTTTGTTATTTCAGTGACCCTGAGATAACAAAAAGAGCAATTATACTGCTTTCTATAAACAGACATTCATATTTTCAGACATTGGGTATGTACAGTGAGCTGCTATATGACTCCTTATCCTCCTCTTCATCAGCTTCCTTATCATCCAGAAATTTATCCAGTAAGTTTGATGATTCCGATTCTACCTCTGGATCTTCATCCAAAGATGGGCCTTGCGGTTCAGGGTCCAGCTGGTGGCCTGAATGCTGTGGGAGCTCTAGAATCTGGGACTGAGGGTCTACACCCTGGGCCTCCAGCTGAGGGACCATTGTGGTCACAGACACAGACAAGGGCATGTGCATCAGAGGTGACCCAGGCAGGGCCGCAGAGCCAGGAGCAAACTGGACCCCCGGGTTAGGCATGGTAGATATGGTGGTGAGAGGCTGGGCCCAGGGGAGGTAGGTCAGTGCCGAGTCTGGGAGCTCCATCTGGGGAAGGGAAGCTGGTGCAGAGGCCACTGGTATAGTCTAGATAAAACAAATAAGACTAAAACATTACTGTTGATCACTATGGAACTAAAATTAGCAAAAACATAAAAGGTTTTTCTTGTTCAGGTTGACATTCTTTCTGCTTATACACTGCAAACAGCACAGTCATCAGAAGGTAATGTTGATGTTGTGACCTTTCTTAACTGAGCCTTCCAGCCTCTAAACGAATTCAAACTAATTCTTTGTGCATGGATAAAATGGCCAGTGGGTTTAGAGGCATGTTCTATTGTTGTCTTGTCCTTTATGTCCCACTCACTATAGGTGTGTAAGGTGGGCATTTAAAGCTAAGAACTGGGAGAACAGGAGGTGTTGTCAGCAGTGGTAAAAAGTAACTAAAGACATTTACTCAAGTATTGTATTTAAGTACAGTTTTGAGGTATCCCTATTTTACTTGCATATTTTCATTGTCTGTGTTTCATTGTCACTACATTTTAGAGGTGACTATTGTACTTTTTACTCCACTAAATTTATTTTATAACTTTAGCTACTTTTCAGAACCATTCATTCATTTTCTACCGCTTAGTCCCTGAACAGGGTCAGGGGGGTGGAGGGGGGGCGGAGCCAATCCCCCTTGGCAGGTCGCCAATCCATCGCAGGGCTAACACATAGACAAACAACCACACACACACACACACACACACACGCACACGCACGCACGCACTCCTATGGGCAATTTAGAGACACCAATCAACCTAAGCTGCATGTCTTTAGACTGTGGGAGGAAGCCGGAGTACCCGGAGAGAACCCACGCAAGCACGGGGAGAACATGCAAACTCCACACAGAAGGGTCCCGGGTGGGGCCCGAATCCGGAACCTTCTCGCTGTGAGGCAACGGCGCTAACCACTGTGCCACTGTGCTGCCCCCTTTCAGAACCAGATTATACAAAAATACAATATGATTATATGACTCTATTGATCCCTGGCAGAAAATTTTCAAGCTACTCAGCAGTATTTCAAATTAAAAGCATATAAGGTTGTTAAAACTGGCTTTTTAGCAGCTGCAACATTAAATGCGATGTACACAGTAATGCATTGATAATTACAATCCAGTAATATGATATACATTGATGTTAAATGTGCCATTCTGCATAATTAGTACTTTTATTTTTAATATTGTACTTTAAGTATGTTTTGATGCTAATAGTTTTGTATTTAAGTAACATTTTGAATGCAGGACTTTTACAGAGTATTTTTACACAGTTGTATTGCTACTTTTACTTAAGTAAGGGATCTGAGTACTTCTTCCACCACTGGTTGTCATTTGGTACTGCATCAATGCACTGCAATGATGACAGACTGTAATTTTGCCAGTGGTTTTTCCATGCAGGGTGTAGCCTGCTAAAGCTTTAAACATAACTTTTGTTGAGTTTCCTACTCACCCCAATATTAGTGAGAAGTGGTGTGTGTGTGTAGGTCAGCATGGTGTAGCTGGGGCACAGAGTCTGCATATACACATCTGCAGTCAGGGTGGGGGTGCCTGGGTAGGCCAGATTCTGTGCCGAGGGCTCCTGCTGGTTGTACTCAGGTGAGGACCATGGTGTCATGGCAGGTTGCAGGCCAGCACTAGTGGCAGGGGGTGGAGCTTTCCACCCTGTGTACTGCAGGCCTCCATCACCAGCTGCTGTTGACGGTTCAGCTGAGGTGACACTGGTAACATCAGCGCCAAAGATGGCTGAATTTCAAAGAGAAGTAGCGAATTAGTCTTTGAAATCATGCAGAAACACATAGTTTTATTCACAAGAATCAGTTAGGTAAATGATCAGGTAAGTTTCAGGCGCAGCTGTTGTGAATGAACAGTACCTTGTGTGTATGATGACTGGTTGTTGTGTGCAACCACATCCTAAAAAAGAGTAAAACAAACAAAAAAGTGAGTTGAGCATGTCAATAATTGTAGTAGAACCACTATCACATGTTGCTGCAGCAGAACTAGAGCATGTTGTGATGTTGATATATAAATATGCAGTATTTACATTTGTACTCTTCAAGTCCAGGTGTGAGCAGCAGCTGAGATGAAATTGTGTGTGTGTGTGTGTCTCTTAGAGATAAGAGCCAAAATTTATTTGTGTTTTCACAAACAAGTGTGTCCTTACAAAGTTTGTCTTCTGCAAAATAACTTTCTGACTTGAGTCAAACTGAACTAAAACTGAATTTTGTGAAATATTTAGCATGGAAAATATGTTAAAATATGAAGCAATATAAACTGATATTTTTTCCCAAAACTAAATCAGTTATAAGAAGACATCCTCCTTCTAGAGGGCAATTTATTAATTTACTGCTTAAAGACAAGGATTGTCTTCAGTTTATTAAAGAAGGACTGGGTATTTTTTATGGAGACTAATTGCACTGGAGGTTTATCAGCAGGTACATTGTGGGAAACAACTAAATCTGTCATGAGAGGAAAAAGAATATATTGTTCACATAAAAGGAAGGAGCAATTGGCTTGGGAACATGCCAATTATGGGAACATGTTAATGTGTGTATTGTGTTGTTTTACCAGATAAGTGACAATTACTAATGTATCTAAATCATATTTTTCACATTCTCACACTCCAGACCAGAGTATATTTTGAGGTGAGGTAGAATCTG